>NC_133578.1:63775337-63978717 GCF_964106895.1 Numenius arquata
CAGTCTTCAGTTCATATGCCACTATTTGATCTAACTCCTAAAAGTACAACACATGTAAGCAAGCATAATTTTGAGAAATGGAGAAATTATTTAAAGAAGACAGAAAAGCTTTTCATATCATTGTTCAAGCCATACCTCCTAATTAAATTTGTTTATGAACACAAATTTTAAAATCAGGGATGTTCCTCAGCATGGCAAACAATAACAAAACAGTAGTAATTAGCAGTCAGTACTTGTTCTGGGTCTGGATTGCGGATTTAACTACAATATATCTACATAGTATTATTGTTCAATATATTAGTTGTCTCTGACCAAAAGAAATAAAGGTGATCACCCTTTCCTTGCAGTGGAAAGTAACACTGGGTATACGTACACAGTAGGCTGCAGCATATAGAAGCTCACCTTGACCCATGCCCAAGCCAGACAGAAGCCAGCTCTTGAACTGGACCATGAGTTTGCATTTGTGTGGTGCTGTGGGCCCATGTTAACAACCACACTTCAAGGCAGGATGTTCGCATGGGCTCACTATCAACCAACAGTCAATATGGCTTTTGAATCAAATTGGGTCAGCTTGAGCTTAGGGAGAGTGAATCGATGTCTGTCTGAAAGCCAATGTTAGTCAAGGAATTTCCAAACCATGGTATGTATTGATATTTATTGATTCATATCAACTTACACACTTTCATATATTGGTAATACTTTCAGAGCCATAAGGGCAGAACCGGAGGCTCTGACAGTAGCACCTCATAGTTCTGTGTGGAAGCACTTAGCTATCTCATAGGGAAGAAGATGAGCAACTAACATCCAGAAGCAATTTCTCCTGCACGCAGCTGTGAACTCTCAAGACAGACCTTCAGCCAGTTCTGCTATCCTCTCTAGCACCCGCACCTTTAGCACAGACAGCACACAACTGGTGAGCTGAATGTACATTAGGCAGACAAGGATATGGTACGGGGTCCCCATGTCAGTATGGGATGTAAATGGTGCCCATGGGGTTCGGAATCTAGTTTTTGGAATAGGACGAGTCAGAGAATGTGTTGAGAGGAAGAGGAAGAAGCTATACGTCTTTCTCTGAATGCAAGTTACTGGCAAAGGATGAGGAGTCACTGCCGCTCTCACTAGAAAGTACCTGTCTTGGAGCATTACATTTGGATATGTAAGGCACAGACAGAAATTTCTTTTCCAAGAGAAGAAATCTCTTCAATAGGCATTTTTTATTGTTTCGTTTAATACTTAAACAATACTAAAAGATACCTGATCCACTACTGATCCAAGCTAACACTGGAGCCCTTCTGAGCTATATGTATGGCCATCACAGTATAACAAACTCACCAAAGATAACTCTTTATGAATCCCAAATTCTATTCTAAGTGTTAAAAAAGTACAATTTTTTTTTTATTTTTTCTTTCTGTTTTTGTGCAAAAGCCCAAACAAAAAAGGGTAAAACTAATTGTACAGAGAGACAATGAAAATTATTATTCACAAGGCAGTCACAGAAATTTATTTTGGTTAGTATCTTCGGTGGTTTTCTCTGCAGCAAGTAGTAAAAATATTTCAGTTCTAAGTTTTGTCACTACTAAACATTTCTTCAGATTGCAATGCAAACCTATATTATAGTCTTCTTTTATATTGCATCTTCTTTGATGTAAAATGTCTGAAAGATACAGAAACTACTAGTATTATGTTGTTACCTGTTTAATCCAGTGGCGATACTCATTAACACCGAAGGTTTTTTTCATCCAAAGGCCATAAATATAACCAGAGATTCCCTTTAGTACCCATTCATCTGACCTATAATAAGAAAGAAGCATGAATTGTAGCACTTCAGAAGGTATTTTGTAAGGGATGGTATTTTTGACCAGCTCAAAATAGCCACAAATTTCAGCAGGTTATATAACTTCTCTAAGTCAATAGGAGTCTGATGAGCTGTGAACCAATTTATGTAACTTGGCACCTGGACGAGACCGATGAAACTGAAAAGCCAGAGAAAACTGAATTTTTACCACAGAAGCCCAGATTAAAACATAAAACCAAACTATTTTAGCTGAAACAGTAACAATAAAAATGGACACTAAAGTTAAAACAACTGCCAATCTATATGATCTTAATTTCTCGATAAACTTCTCAACACAATGCAGAAGGATTTGGACAGCAAGTAGACAAAATATCTATCTCACAATTTGGTGGACACCCATTTAAACACCTCTTCTGAGACTTATGTTCTAAGAGAGAAAAATATGGACAAAAACTCCAAAATGATCATGAACTAGAATTCTAAATATAAGAATGACATACAATGTACGATGAAGTGAATAAAATAAAGACATAAAGAAAAGTCATTATGAGGGAGGAAAAAAATGTCTTCTTCATGGAAGTAGGCTAGAAATAAGGAAAAGAGCAAGAGAAATTATAATAGTACGAACATCAATTTAAAAACATGTTGATTTCCTATTTTTTAGGCCAATATATTCTAGGACATACACTTTTGCCATGAAAAAAGTAATGGGATCTTTGTCCCTGATATATAAAGTGTATGCAAAAGGCTATAAAATAAATACTTATCAGAACTGCAAAAGCAGTTGGGGGAGTCTCTCTGAGAGATGGAGTTACCGGCAGTTTACCACCCCAATGAATGTGCCCATTTGACATTAATTTCTGCATTCCCCTTCCTAAACTTCTTCGTAATTTATTAGTTCTGTGCCCCACAAGTACTTCCTACGCAGGCTGCACTTTTTCATCCCAAACATCTGACAGAAATTTACTGATGAGATACAAACGTCTGCCTTCTAAAATTTCCAGGTGCCAATGCACACGACAACATTCAGTAGCAATAATTCTGAGAGAAGACATATTCAGTCTCTACAGTCTCTGGAACCTTAATATCTCACATTCTCCTTTCAAACAAAAAAACCCTCCAAAACTCATGGATTTTCATTTTATTGAGCTGGCTTTATTATTCCCCCATTCTGCCCCCATTCCTTTTACAGTTACTGTTTCATTTATTCTTCTGATAAACTGCAACATGCAAATTAAAATTTGAGTTTCCTAGATTTTCCCCATTTTCTAGAAGTACAATGGTAAAATACTTACCAAGACATTCTGGATATAAAACATCCAAAGAACTGCTGGGCCAGTGCCTGTGCTAAGCACCTCCTTGTCAGTGGAGTTTCATCTATAATCATTGCACTGTGTAAGAGATTTGTGCTGGATCCCCATAAAAAGAAAATAACACAATATGAGCACCAGCTCCAAAGAAACAAAACAGAGACCTTGCTTTAAGAGCCAAATCAAATCAAATAATTCCTTCACTGGTTTTCCAATGAGATAGCGACTTTTTTTTAAAAATACTGTTAACCCAGGCAGATGTCCTGCTATTATTATCTGTCTGTGTAGAGTCAAAGTAGTTTGTTTTAACTGGTGAAACTCTTTCGGATTCCTGGTACCCTAACCCAGCTGAAGAAGAATAAAACATAATCAAATTTCTGCACTTAATTTGATCTTAAATATTTCTGAGCATGGTGTTTCTAATTCAGAAAGAAAACCACTGCCAATTTTTTCTTAAAGGAGATAAAAATCCAACATCTTAATAACAGATAAAATTGGAAATGGTATTAAAAGCCTATAATGTCAATAAAAGCCGGCTTTTTCAAACTAGAGAGCCCAAAACTAGCTTCAGGTATTTCTCAATAGTCTTGGATCTAGAGCTTCTAGGCCTGTGGATTTAGAAGGTGTAATTTTCTCAAATACTAACCTGAAAATACTCATGGATGCATAAGCAGCTACTTCAACATAAGCTTCATCTACAAAAACAGTCTTGAAACAGGAGTATGGATAGCGGCAGGTAAGAATCTCCTCATAAAATTCAAACACCTCATGAAGGTATGACGTGGTATGTTTGAGCAATGGGAGAAGTTGTGGTAAGCAAAAGTGAGTCACCTACAAACAAGGGAAAATTTGGTACAAGACTGATGAATATATTTAAATCCACAAATATGAACTATATTACATAACCAAAAAAACTCCACAACACAACAAAAATATAGCTGCTGTAAATTTAACCAAAAGAAAAAAGGCATTTTCAAGCTGTGATAAAGACTATCATGGCAGAAAAGTACACCAGGTTGTCCATCTTAATTGTGAGAGCAACAACAGGAAACTAATTTTTAGCAAGCATGTACAATACGAATGTCTATCTAGGGACGTCTATCATTTAAAGCACATTAAATTTTTCTTTGATTTTGTAATCCAATGTCTTTTAGAGATAATATTTTTCTTTCATGCAGTAAAGAATTAGCTAGTTTCAAATCTGTCAAGCAGTGTTACTGTTTAGACCACTTGTTACAGCTAAAACTACATGTAACCTTTGATATTACAATTTTTTCCACAAACTTATGATGCACCCAACAACACTGACTTCAGTAGTGACACAGGAACCAAGTTGAGACTGATACATATCTTCAAGTTAGCTCTATAGAAGTCAAACTCTACAGAAATTTATCAGCTTGGGATTTCAAATATCAACAACTGATTTTTTTTTTTAACATCTATTATCTTTCCCACCCGTAAAAGTGAACAGAATATGTTTGCCTTTGGATCAAGTAAAACATAGCTATTTCCCAGTATTTTCTCATCATGCTTTCAAAAGAAGAATATACAGGCCAGTCTTATGCTAAAATGGTAACTTAGCATGCCTGCCAAGTCCATCTTTACGCAATCTGAAACTACAGATGTAAATACCAACTGGTGGACTTCAACATTATGGCAACAATCCGTTAAGAATAAAAACTCAATGTCAAATTTAATTCAGAAGCCCACTCAATTGTGTGGCAATAATTTTCATCTACTACCAGCAACAGGACACATTTAACCAATTGCTTTCACCAACTCCAAATAAATTAGCTCCATAAATTCAGGCATAAATGGAATAATTGCTCATTCAAAGGCTTTACTTTGGAGATAAATTTAAATACGGGCATTTCTAGACAAGTTTTATCATATAATGGAGCTCATATCTAGACATACCCATATTTGACCAATACATACTGGTTGCAACATAAAAATAGTCACTAATTATTTAAAAAAAATAAATAATGAAGGCCTCTACGAAGGTTATTACCTCATGCATGTATGGATCAACAAGGATTTCAAAAGGTCCTATTGCCAAGGATATGTTAGAAGCTGCAGTTGGAATAGTCAGCATGTAATGAAAAGTCTTCTTTCTCATATCGTGGGTATAGACAGTTTCCACCAAATCTCCATTTGAAACAGCCACCATTGCAGCATCTACAGTATACTCAAGCTTCCAGGTACACAACTCTGAATATGAATCAACACAAGGGAACCAAAATCTAGGGAAGGTAGGATTGGGGGGAAAATGGTTAACAATTACATGTAACAATTACACTTTCTTTTTCACAGATGATTTTTCTCTCAAGTTCCAACCTACATTTTTAAATACTCTGAATGCTGACATGCTGACTCCCACTATACATTAATTTTATAAAGCACTACAAGTTTCTTTGCCATTACCTCCTGCTGAGCTAAAGACTAGAAATCTTAATTCCTAATCATTAGCTCACACTGGTAAACTCCTTTCAAGCACAAGTTAAGTTTTAGATTTTTTTAAACTTTCAAGAATTTAAAGAAATTATTTGTATTTCCTACACCTTGAGATTAAATAGGAAATACAGTCCAACATTCAAGTATAGTTTCCTTACCTTGTAGAATTTTGATAACCACATGAAAAGACGTGAGCCCCTCTTTCTGCCATGCTGCCCTCCATGTTGGGTACCACAAAATGAAGGCCTCCTTTTGGCTGGTCCAGAGAAAAGTTTATATGCACCTTCAGGACTTTTAACTCTGCAGCACCAAGACCAAAATTGGAATAAATATACACAACTTACATGAAAGTTATTTCAGAATAATCATTCAGTTTTGGACTCTTGGTCTTTCAAGATGATGTGTTTACTTCATTCTCATGGACCTCCAGGTCTACTTACAAAGCAGTACTCAAAAGCTTACAAAACTGACCTCTTAAGCTTAACTAAGCTTAACTTACAGGATATGAATTTATAAGTATCTTTATTAATTAATAAAAACTGCAATTGGAGTTACATTTCGTCGTCCAACTCCCCAAAAGGAAAGAATCTTTATACACTGATTATACCCTAACCATGATCTTCTTTGTACCTTGCTGAAATAATTTTGTACAAAAATTGCAAGTAGCAGGCACATTCTTAAAAGACATGTTATTGTCATTTGCAGTTTCTTAAAGCCTCTTATTATAGTTAAAGCTTTTCCTGTAACTTAAGTGTCTTTGCTTTGGTTTAGTTTCACAGAAATCTCACCTATGAATAGACTGGCAAAAAAAGAAATTAAAGCATATGGTCAAATTTATCCAACAAGTCTCACCATATCTTGGCATTCAAACTTTGAATAGAAGAATTATACATGTTTGAATATTTTCCCTTTTATGCTTGCAAGTAAGACAACAGGAATTCAAAAACAACTGAAGTAAAAAAGTGTCTTTCCCATTAAGGTGTATCTGACAGCATGAGTCAGCTTCATGATACAGTTGTTATTATTCCCTCACAGGTCTCACAAATCCATGGGAAAAACTGATAAAACAATGCAATAAAACAGTACATGAAACTAATAAAATCCATGTAATAAAATAATCAACATCAGAGAGTGATTTGTTAAACCAGTTACTTGTTCCAGGATCTAGTTATAAAGTAGTCTACTTCCCACTATGGAATCAATTTAAAACAACCATTCTTCAAAGTGAGATGGGGAAAAATTAACACAGTTTTTTTAAAAAAAGATGTATATAGACATATCATTGTAAATTATTTTCTTTGTTGGATCATATATATTGTAAGCAGCTTCAAAGTTACAATTTGGCACCCAATAGACTCCATTATACGCACTTCCTCCTGTACACTTCTGGGCTCGTGACCACCCAAGAGTTTGTTTGTAAAGAGTGTTAAGAAACCTTGCAACCACTTCTCCGTATTACCAGGAAGTGTGAAGGTATTTTTCAGCCTTCAACTGGAAAGATATGGATGAGGAAAAAGGAAACAGTATCAATCATTTCATAAAATAATGTAATGCTACTTCTATTTATTTAAATCTACCACCTTCATATGCAAACTCATAACAACTCTATGGTGTCTTAAATTAAGCTTTCAGTATCGTCTCTTTACTTTACCATCAACATGTTTCCACAGCTCCGAGGGAACCTTAATGCAGAGTTCTCCATTTCCAGCATCTGGGTCCACAGCACTGACTGCGGCAGCATAGGCATTGGAAAAATAGTTGAGATTCCTCCTGTCAGAAATACCCAGTTAATTCTTAAAGCACACGCTGAACTACAAGAAACAACTTTGGAAATTACCTGATTTCTATACTGAATTTCATGGTGCATGTTCAAGCAAGTATTTTGTTTTGTTTTTACAGGAGCAGAGGGAAAAAGGAGGAGTAAAGATTACATTTAAAAACCTGAACTTAAAACAAGGCTCTTACAGAAGCAATCTATAATCAAAAAGATTTAAGCCGTAATTATCCCTAAAAAATTAAATGAGAAATGCTCAGTGTTCTTTTATTCCCAGTAAGAGTAATATTTACATTTATTGGTACAGAAATTAAAAATTCTTTTTTGGGAAAATTTTGGATTAAGTGCGCATGTTTATTCTAAAGGTCTGTCTTGAAGATCTGCTTCCTCATATACTGCAGTTTTGCTTTTATGTTGCTTTTCTAAATGCAGTAAGATTTTAGCTTGGCAACGGTATTTTCCCTTCTCTTAGCTTGATGAATAGGAACAGTTTTATTTCAAGCACTTGGAAATATCACATAAAATATTAGATGCTAGAGTTTTGGCCTTAATACACAAACACAGAAATATGTATTATGCTTTTTAGTCCCCAAAAATCAGGACAATTTTTTTTTTTAAGTTTTACCATCATTCATTTAAGATGCAGACAGAAATGTTTGCAATCAGGTTTGAGCTGTTTAAGCCACTATATGTTAGATGCTAACTGACTCCACATTTCATTCTAAAGTCATACCATTATTTCAGTTATGACATAGATTAACTGTTTTCTACTGAAATAAGCAGGAACATGCATATGTCCACTGCTAAAGTGGTTATGAGCAGGATGCTATTTTCTTATCATTTAATGTGGGTATGTTCAGATACTGGCGGATGACCACTCAAGTTCAAAAATAACCCTGTTTTTGCATTTTTATGTCATAGCTTTTATACTTTTTCAAAATGGATTTTTAAACCGTGTAAAACATGGGAGCAAAACCTTTCTTAATTCGAATCCTCTAGTACACAGAGTTCTCCAAAAGCTCACACAACTCTATACCTGAAGAGAAAGTGTTTGAATTATTGATCACCTTCCTTTCCAGAATTTAGGTACCACTGATGAATCCAACCACTGTGGAGGCAGAGTCATAATCAAGCATAAAACTACCATAGAATCATAGAATAATTTGGATTGGAAGGGACCTCTGCAGATCATCTAGTCCAACTCCCCTGCAATGTGCAAGGACATCTTCAACTAGATCAGGGTGCTCAGAGCCCCATCCAACCTGTTCTTAAATGTTTTCAGGGTTGGGGCATCTCCCACCTCTCTGGGCAACCTGTTCCAGTGTCTCACCACCCTCATTGTAAAAAATTTCTTCCTTATATCTAGTCTAAATCCACGCTCTTTGAGTTTAAAACCATTATCTCTTGACCTATTGCAACAGGCCCTGCTAAAAAGTTTGTCTCCATCTTTCTTTTAAGCCCCCTTTGGCTACTAGAAAGCTGCAATAAGGTAGCCCAGGAGCCATCTCTTCTCCAGGCTGAACAACCTCAACTCTCTCAGCCTGTTTTCACAGGAGAGATGCTCCATCTCTCTGATCATTTTTATGGCCCTCCTCTGGACCCACTCCCACACGTTCATGTCCTTCTTATGTTGGGGGCTCCAGAGCTGGATGCACTACTCCAGATGGGGTCTCACCAGAACGGAGTAGAGGGGCAGAATCCCCTCCCTAAACCTCCTGGCCACACTGCTTTTGATGCCGCTCAGGACTTCTGAGCTGCAAGCACACACTGCCATCTCATGTCCAGCTTTTCATCCCCAAGTCCTTCTCAGCAGGGCTGCTCTCACTCCCTTCATCCCCCAGCCTGTAGTGATACCGGGGGTTGCCCTAACCCACTTGCAGGATTACTGCACTACAATGGAGTAAGTTAACTCTTGGCTGTGGGCTCCACTCTTCCATGGAATCTGAAGTCCGCATAAAGCAGACATGATCTCATTTCAGGATTTTACTTTAATCTAACCATTCTCTATTCACCACCCACAGAGAAAACAGCACTCAGACCAAATTACAGTACCTAACTTGGAAGAATAATGGGTACTTAACCATGCCAGCATCATCCTGTAAGTCTAGGTATGTCAAACACCACGCTTATATTCCTAGCCTTCCACATCTAAAAAACTTTGCTAAAACACTGAAATATATTGAGAACATATTTTCATGCAGTTCTTGATCTTTGGCAATAATAGTGTACAAATTCTCTGGCACCACTACCAAGATTGAGAATGTTAGGAGCAGTAAACTCGTCTACTTTGCTTGGAAGCTTCTGAAAATAGGACGTGAATAGTAAATGGGAGCATATGAGCACAGAAACACCCAAATCCCAAGTTTTAATACATAATCATTTTTTCCTTTTCATAGCTGAAGTGTACCTAAAGACAGGATATAACGCCAACAAGTTTTAAAAGCACAAGGTTGAATTTGTACACTGGAATATACTATAACTTCAGCTATGGTTCCAGAACAATTCAAACCAACTTAAAGTCCAGCTGATATACTGTCTCCTAGTCTCAGCCACACATTCCTACTCCCTCACTCATTAAGGAGACTACTGTTCATCTGACCCTGTGGCGATGCAGCTGAAAGTGCTAAACAGAAAAAAAAAGAAAGGTTTTTTTTGGCAGACAGCTTTCAGTTTGTTTAGCTCCCTGACATACTGAGGGGTCAAGGAAGCGCTACTACTGAAGCACAGGAGACTGTCAATAGGATCATAACCACCCCAACCAATGTTGCTTTAAGCTGTCTTCGAATGACATCCTAGGAAGGCAAACAAACACCACTGGAAAAACTCTCTTTAAAAAAAAGACTGCTTGACTGAAAACTGCCTTAGTAATTAAAGAAACTAGCAACAGAAAACAACAGTAGCATTCTGTTAGATTGTAAAGTCGCAAAGTTTTTAATTTTAGTCTGAAGTAGTTCTGAAAATTCACTATTACTGATAGGGGATCCCTTTCCAATACATCAGTGAGAATTTGTTCCGAGTTTGAGGATTGTGATGAGCTTGTGGTTACATTTTAAACATCAATGGGTTCATAGACAGGAAAAGGTTATGATTTTACAGCAAGAAAGGTAGATTCCACAGGGCTTAACATTTTATGGAAAATAGTCTATTCTGATATTTCTATTTTTGTGAAGTGTTCCAATTCAAATGGGTGACTCATTGTAAAAGGAATCCATTAAAGGCTCAGTACCAAAGATTAATTTTTTCATAGGCTGAACTATTCTTAATAAACTGGATATGGCCATTTTAACAAAAACAGAGCACATGCCAAAAGTTACAGCCCAAGGAACAAAGATAAAATTTCCTAGTGCTACTTTTTCATGACAAAGTAATATGCATTCAATCTTTTTTCCTAGTAGAGATATATTTTATTATGAGAATTCACCCAAAACACTGTTAATTACAGCCCAAGTGCATGTGTGTTGACTGACTGGAAACAAGGGAACCTATAGAGACTTATTTTCTAAAGCTACTCATGGACTCCGAATACCTCCACACCAACTTTCTATAGCACCTCTCACTACTAGCTGCAGCAGTGCTACTGCCCAAACATACAGTCTATAAGCCACTTTCTTCTTACAGTACTTAACATCAACTTGGCAAAATAAGTTCTTTGACCCACATGTATTTCACTACTCTTCATTACCTGCAATTCATTTACTATTCTACTTTGCTTCCCAGAGACAATTAGCACTTGGTTTTGTGCTGCAATCCCAAAATGTATGACATAAATACACTATCTATAAGATATGCTTTTATTTTTTATATATATATAAATGTACACATACATGTAATTTATTAATAAGGCAATGATTTGAATCTTTGGCACACTGAAAAACCCAATTTTCATTCTTACCTAAGGGTAAGAGTTTTGCATCTCTTTCTTCAAAAGTTCTCTACACTTCTGTTTATTTGTAACAAAGTCTTATGATTTTACAACTAGATAAGCATCGTACCAGTGGAAATGAAGGCTGTTTACTGCAGCAAAACAACACATGCTCAGTCTACCAGTATCTTTCTATTTTGTGCATAGGCTAAAGGCTTGATCTCTGACTTCTCAGAAGAAGTCAGAATATTGCAAGACATGCCCTGAAGGCTACCACATTGTTCTCTCTCACAGCTTTCTCCTGCTTGTAACTAAAGCAACAATGAAGTTGAAGGATATCAAAACATCTTCATATTTTTAATGTTTAAAAACTACAGGCTTCAAGTTAAAAAAAAAAAAGCTGAACTAGAGAATGAACTAGTGAATACACTGCTGAAGATTAAAATTACACTGAATTTGTATTTACATACCTATGTACAGAAAAGCATTACATGCGCATTAGCGAGCTATACAAAAATGTATCTTCCTTTACACAGAAGTAATAATAAAATGCAATAACTTCTCAACCCTGCACCATAGTTATCACACAAACATGTGAACCACACAACCAGGCAACAGTAGGATCATCACAAACTTCACTTACCACATATCAAACCACTGCACCAAAACTCCAAACTTTTGCTGTGGCTATTTAACAGTTTACAATCTTACCCCTAGGATTAAGAAAACAGATCTCCTTTGCCTGTTTTAACAAAAGGGGCTGAGATACAAGCAGTTGTCTGAGTAGTCAGAACACACGCCGTGGGATTTCTGCACGCTATAGTCCAGAAAAATAAATCTCACTTCCCTTTTATTGACAAAATTGAGAAAGCAGCAATTTACAAGGAAAAGACGGAAGACGAAGAGGACAGAGGCATTTATAACACTCAACAACAGCAGGTGTAAGACAAGACCCAAACAGACATTCTCCAACACTATTTGCAGCCTTCACAAGGTTTCAAACTCTTCCTTAAAAGTATGAGCAAAATGGGATTCTCTGCCACCTTGTGTACACATGGTAAAACTATGTGAATTGTTTTATAGCTTACAGCACTGTTCAGATGTTTGCTCAATCAGGGAGGAAGGGACTGCATTATGTAAGTTCATCCATATATCCCAATATAAAAAAGGTATCATGCCCTAAAGCCTCAGGAGGAAATTACAAGATAGAAGACTGACTTTATTTCTAGATAAAACTTTAAATGTTCTTTCAGTTGCCACCTGAAATTATGGTTTGTGACTTACAGATAAAATGGTGACGGCATCAAAGCTGAAAATGTATTTATTGCACTAATTAAAGGTTTCTAACATTTCCTACAAAATTTAATTACCTTTTTAGTGAGGGGTTTTTTTGTCATTCAGCAGAATTGACAATATACAAGACCAATAAATATTGTTTCACCTTCTGCGACGCTGAAAATGTGAAATGACAAAGAGCACTTGTCAATGATTTTTGCATCAATAGCTGATAAAATCTAAAAAGTATTGAACTGAAAACAAGTTGAACATTCAAATTCAGAACACGAAGAGTTGATCTGACAGTACATCTCACCCAAAAAGCAGCAGAGAACATCATGGTGAGACAGAAACATTTTTAGCTAGCACTGCTTGTATTTCATAGATAAAGCTCTCTTTAATCTTGACTTTCTCAACCCTCTATTAACTACGTTTTCTTGCATGCCAAAGTTTGCACAACATGAACCATTATTCAT
This sequence comes from Numenius arquata, assembly GCF_964106895.1. Lineage (NCBI taxonomy): Eukaryota > Metazoa > Chordata > Aves > Charadriiformes > Scolopacidae > Numenius > Numenius arquata. Next base: position 63,788,284 of record NC_133578.1, read on the forward strand.
TTGACCTTCACCTCATATCAGCAAAAATAACCTCTCAAGCCACAGATGCTGTAGCAAGTCTTCCCAAAGAAATAATTATAGTGGCTTTAAGTACAGAATTTTCAGTTTTTAAATGAATTCTGTTGCTAAGATAGTAAGAAGTCTTACAGTATTTTAACTTTGATTAAAAAGGTAGGAAAGAGTCCATTAAATTAACAACTTTTTCTACATATTTTATGTATTCTTTTAGAAATCAACATTTAAGAAAACGAAAAGCATAATCAAAAGCAAGAAAACATTTGTATTTAAAACCTATTCCTGTAACAATAGAAACAAGACTTGATAATTAATCTGTGTCCTGTTCAAAATAACTGATACACCAACTTCAGCTGCAAGGGTACAAAGGACATTATCACTAAACTTGCCATAACAAATAAGAACATGGAAGAGATGACCAGATGATTAGATATAAAGACTACTACAAATCACTACTGTTTCTAGAAGCAATACTTTGTAAAGAAGGGCAGAGGAAACCTACAGATGATTTTTTTTTTTTTAGGTACTAATTCTAGAGTCTTTAGATTTCTAGCATTTCTGTTTGTAATTCTGCCTTAAGAGCAGAGATGCTGTATTTTATCAAAACTTAGCTATCATCATGCTCAATACCCAACTGTGACCAGGTATTTTGATGGAAAAAATACACAACTTGTCTAATGCTTTCTAACCCAGGTAAGCTCTTGACTTCTGAGGTACAAAAAAGAGGCACACTAGTTTTTCGTTAGGAATATTTGATGAACTCTGTCTTTCATAACAATGAGTAACACAGGAGTCACGAAATACAGAGACTTTCTATTAAGTTCAAATAGCGACGTGAAAACCTGTAGCAGTGAAAACCACAGGCCACTGTAGCCCTGTGTGAGACAGTATTTCACTTCGCATGCATTGTCCTCAAATTTCGTTTACTACTCCTAAGCAAGGTAATATGCAAACAGGATGATGTTCCACTATACCACTAGGATGCTAAACAAAGAAACTCACTTTTTCCACAAAATGATAGAATTATCTCTCCTGATCCCTTTCTTAATATAATGGAGTGCTCATTCAGATCGTTTTAAATGCTGTTCCTTCTGACATCTTCCGTAAGTTAGTCAGGATCCAGTTAGTACACAATCACAGAATGGTTGAGGTTGGAAGGGACCTCTGGACGTCATCTTATCCAACCCCTCTGCTCAAGCAGGGCCACGTAGAGCCAGTTGCCCAGAAGCGTGTCAAGATGGCTTTTTAATACCTCTAAGGTTGGAGACTCTACAACCTCTTTGGGCAAATTGTTCCAGTGTACAGTCACCCTCACAGTAAAAAAGTGCTTCCTGATGCTCAGAGGGAACCTCCTGTGTTTCAGTTTGTCCCCATTGCATCTGGTCCTGTCAGTGGACACAAGTTAAAATACTTCAAATTTCCTTCTGAATACAAGAAAATGCTTTTGTACTGTGAGGGTCATCAAACACTGGAACAGGTTGCCCAGAGAGATTGCAGAGTTTCCACTCTTGGAGATACTTAAAACCCAACTGGACACAGCCATGTGCAACCTGCTCTAGCTGACCCTGCTTGAGCAGAGGAGTTGAACTTGGTGATCTCAACAGGTCCTTTCCCACCCAAAGGGCTCTGTGATTTCCTATCAGCCACTGTTAAACGCATATAGCACTTTCACTAGAAGTTCTTTAACAATTCAGAAAACTCTAAATTCAACCAAGTCAACCAAAAGAAGGTATGAGAACATGAACATAGGTTTCAGTAAAATCAAAAGAAAATACTTAGGGAAATCATTTGCCTACGGTGCTTCTCTTAATCGAAAAACAAACATATATGAGATTTTTACCAAAGTCTCTTCCTACATCATTTCCCCAAAACACATGAGAAGCTACATGATTTTAAAATTGCTCTTCAATACCAGATGGTGAATAAATTTGAAACTTTTCCTTTCAAATTTCAAAGTGAGTTTAGAAATATTCTAGGATTTATACCCTCATCTATGATGCGAATAAATAATGAAAGTTTGATTCCTTAGGAAAGGCCAAAAGCTTTACTTTCTAGCTCTTCAGAACAACTAAAATCTCCCCAATGAGAATTCTGACTTTTTGACTTATCAAGCAATAGCAGCAACAACAACAACAAAAGTCACAAACCAGACAGGATTAATTACAGAATTAATAGTATCTAATAGATACTAAACAGTATCAGGACTCAAACAAAATTTCCGAACTCTGATGCCCACTTCAGTGACCTATATAAGTCAATGTTGTATTTGCAAACTGAATTACTGAAACTCTTGCAGAAGTGATGAATAAAGAAATACAGAGTGTCTGCCATAAACAAACAGTTGAAATCCAAGGATGCATAACTTAGGATAAAAAGTAGCACTTGAATCTCTTTAATACTCTAGTTTTCAGACAACACTCAGAGAAGATAAGCCAGGTTTAACCTGAAAACTGAGACGGGGTAAAAAACATCTCAAAGGCTCTAGTCATCAAGGCAATGGGTAGACAATCTCTCATAGATCCAGCCACATCATTTGAGAATGCCACTGTTCTCACAAATCTAACTAGCAGGACAGTATGAACTCTCTGCAGTTTGCTTCAGAATAAGTGTAGCTAGTTCCTATCTGCCTTCATCCGCTACATGAGTTAACCAAGGTGATATACTCTCTGAAACTGTTTACTGAGCTCTCTCCATCTTTTCAGCTAGCTAATGTCTCAGAGCAATCACTGTCCAAGGGGACACAACACATCACAGAGTCATAGAATTGCCTAGGCTAGAAGGAACCTTTCAGGTCATCTAGTCCAACTAAATACCTGAAGGACAGTAATAAGCATCTTAATTTAGTAGTTCAATAGTTAACCTGATTTGCCTTATTCCTATTATTTGTTTCAAAGTAATAAGCTAACTATGTATGAGGCTATCTAGACATACTTAATAAAATCAGAAGCAATTCTTACAAAATTGTATTAGGAAAACAGGAAATATTCCTAATAACTTTGATACCATATGAATATTCTTAGATTTAAAAATAGGAAGTAACAAAAATGATCATCCAATCTGACACTACACATCATAAAAATCAGGACCATTTTTGGACGACAAATTATCAGAACGTGATAGTTTTGGTCTACATAATATACTGATGCAACCAAACTGATTTAACCAACTATGCTGGTGTAAAAAACAAACAAAAAAAGAAACCACAAGAAAATCCACAAACCCTCAGATTAAGGGCAATCCTCTCACATGAATGTAGTTGCACCACTGTAAAATGTTCCCTACAAGAATAAAAACAAAATGCTATTGCCACAATAATGTAACCAAATTGTCTTTAAATAAATGAGACTAAGAGTTGGGCACAGATAAACCTGAAGGCCATCAAAGGTAAAATATTTTTGGCAAAAGAAGGACAGTTTTCTAAAGCGCTGAGGATACTACTGGCATCCACCACTTTTTTCCCCATAAAGTATATTTTAAAAAGTTTCTGATGCTTTTACAAAACAATACAAAGAAATCTTAGTAAAATAAATTCTGGAGAAGAATAGCATAAGAGTCAAAATTATTGCCAAAATACGTTCCCAAAATTAAGTCACCATACCAAAAGTTATCATTAGGAAGTCACCAGATGAAACTTGTCCAAACAATAAAATAATTCACACTTAACAGCAACAGAAGACACTACATTGCAGAGTTTTAAATATATCACTTACTGCTTTGACTCGTGGTGACAAACCTCCAGTGTTGGATCGTTATAGATGAAAGCTGCTTCTAAATCGTTGACTCTTACTCTGTAAATCCGGCATTGTTTACTGTTCAGTTTGATTCTATTCAGGTTTGCAACTGTGGGAAATATTGTCAGTTCCACATAACCCTATGAAAACACAAATTAAAACCTTCTGTAAAATCTTTACCAACTCACAAAGTAGATATATATATAAAAAAAAAAATCTTATTAATGCATTTGAAAGGAACATCATAGGTAAAAAAAATGTTAATTTTTAATGTAAGAAGGAAGTTTGTTTGCCCTTTTAGATGTCTGGAATACATTTTGTTTCATAACATTTAACAGGTGAAATAAAAAACTTCAACATGACTGACAATCATGCATGTTTTACTGGAAATTATCTGCCTCTATTGACTAGATTTCAAGTTATTAATATCACTATGTGTTTTAGGTTTTGGTATCCAAGCTTGAGACCGTGATTTTTAAAACCTAAGCAGATTCCACTTAGGCAGGTATCTAAATTCACAAAAAGCCTCAATGACCTCAGGCCTGAAATAATGAAAGCCTCTTCAAGGCCCTAGTGAACTCACATATAAGCTAGAAGAAAACTCTGTAACGTTATCCCTAACATCAGCTAACACAGTGTTGAACATCAATTTTGCATTGCTAATCACTCTGTAATATTATTTATTATGCAGTGACCTTCTTTTAGAAAGCTTTTGCTTGCAGAGAATGAAGTATTCACAATTCGAAGGTATTTTATTTGAAGCATCTCAAGGAATAATGAATTTATGAGAGGCATCAGATTAGAAAGTATAAAATATAAAGAAGCTGAACAACATAATTAGCTTGTGTATGCAGTTGCTTCCTCTAAAAGCATGAAGAAAACCCAGACTTTTAATTTCCACACATTTTATTAAAAAATACTTACTACAACAGATTTTCTCTGAAAATTTATGTTGTTGATACAAACTACTTGGTGAGTTGTGCTGGAAAAAAAAATAATTTAAAATAAGTAAGGTTTTGCACAAATGCCAACATTTAAAATAATATTTTAACCCAGTTTTTAAAAAAAGAAATAGAAAGCTCATACAGGATGTATATACATATAGATAAATACTGCATATTGCATCTCTTTATATAGGGAGAACTCATGATGGTCTACATCTCTTACATGGTCCAAAACAAACAATCAATAGAAACTGCATACAAAGGCAGAAAAGTTCTAATAAAATCAAAGCATACTATCATACCAGTATGAATACTACGAGTAATACAGGAAGATAACAGCATCACTTTTTACCAGTATGTTAAAATATAGTATTACTAATGGCACAGAATCAAGTTCTAACACTTTAGTGATCTGCAGTATTTGAAACAGCATGCAGCTCTAATGTCTGCAAACAGAGACCTGTGGAAAATTTACCTGGGGAGTTGACTCTCATACACAATTTATGTAAGCAGGTACTATAAATGAAAAAAGATATAGTATGTGCTTCTACAATTAGTATGTCATAAAAATTTATTATTTTAAATAATGGTCATATATAAATCAAGACAGGTATTTTAAACGAGTCAAATGCATTTGCTTAAATTTTGAACGACGTATTAATACTCCTGGTAAATAAAATTCTGATTTAAAAAATGGAAGATAAAATAGTAATTCAAACTTTTTTAAAACTTTAGAAGTTATTTCTGTAGTAGGTGGCATCTTCACCACACTTCACAGTAGTGCTAATTATGACTCAAGATAGAGCCTTGCAATAATTCAACTTTTATGCCCCATCAAACATTATATGCACGTACTCATGTACCCTTTGCATTAAAACGTGACTTTGCTTCAGTCGAAGAAGTTCAATAGAAATTCCTACAAGAGAATGGTAACATCTACTATCCAATGACAGATTCAAACATTACCAAACACATTCAAATGTATATAATAACAAGAGTGATTCTATTTAGAAATACATTTGTGTTACAGATTTATAAAGAAATCAACGAGGTATAAACAGAAACACACAAAGATCCACTGAAATCCACAACCGTTTTAGAGCTTGTTTATGACTGAAATAATGGATGTGTAAAAATGGCAATTTGCTTAACAAAGCTGCCTGCTGCAAATACAAGTATTTTTTATATCTAGAAAAGCCCTTAAGTCAAAAGGGTTTGACACTGCAATAGGAATGAAACACAGCAGCATGGTCTGTAGTGCTGATATTGTGTGGAGAGATCGCTGAGGTTTGAAGAGCACAATGTATCTTTATAAAATGAGACTGCACACTTGACAGACTCACTGTCCATGAATGAGTCAATTTAGACAATAAAACAAACACCTACAGTACACATTTTCTGAATGCAAGCTACACTATTAGCAAGAGTTCCAACCTTCCCAGGTTACTGAATTACTGATCAGCCTATGGCCTGTTTCAACTACGCATTGGTCTCAAGAATAGCAACTTTAAAAAAAATGGATACTTATAATTTATATGGTCTTGGGCTCTCAAATCCTTTGTCTCCTTTCTTCCTATTCATCCTGAATAGCAGCACTAAACACACACTGCTGACCGTCAGACTGGCATCAACATCATCCTCGCTCGATGGGTCCTTCGAGTTTTCCCTGTGTCGGGTTGTGTTTGATCACTCATCTCCCCTCTGTGACTCCCAACAGTCAGGCATCTTCGGCTCGAATAAGCGCCATAGTCATAACAAACAACATCCAGTCTTTCTACATAACCCTTTACGAGTGCAGCACACAACACCCCTCTCCACTGGGGGTACGATACCAGTTCCGAGGCGCTGCCTGCTCCCTTTCCGCAGAAGCTGTGTAAATCAACCGGCTCAACGGGCAGCGCAGGCGGGAGCTACCGACTCGGGAAGGCGGCAGCCGGGCGGGCCCGGCCGAGAGGTCCTCGCTCCAGGGACAGCCGGCTCGGGCAGCACCCTCGGCTGACAGGCGGGAGAGGCGGTGCCGGGGGGCGAGTGAGCCGCGACGGGGAGCGCAGGCGGCGCAGCAGAGTCCCTCCACGGCCCGGGCCTTACGGTCGCTGCGGAGGCGGGCGCTGCTCGGATCTCCCGCGGCTGGTTCTCCTCCGGGGCAGTCGGCTGGAGCCGGCCGGCATGGAGGGCAGGGGCGGCCCACCGGCACGGCGCGGACTTCCCCTCAGCAACGCGCCCGTCGGGCGCCGCCAACGCTCTCCCCCTCAGCAGCCGCCGCCATTTTGCTAGCGACCTCTGACCCCGGGCAGTTGAAAGGTCACAGATCTTTTAACGGAGCTTTCTTTCTTTAAGGCTGGAAATTCTTTTGGTTTTTGTTTTTGATTTTTTTTTTTCCAGAACGGTGATTTACCGATGTCAGAGGCAGTTATAGGCAATAAAAAAAAAAAAGAAAAGAAACACCGCCCCCCAATATTCCAAAGGCTGTACACGGGGCCAGGTCACGGACTCGTGCGCATGCGCCCTCCGGCGGCCAGCGCAGGCGCGAGGGGACTCAGGCCGGCGGGAAGCGGGGATGCGGCCTGGCGGGGCTGGGGGCGCCGCTCGCCGGGGCGGCGGAACAGGCGCTCGGTTCTCGGTCACAGCCTGGGTTCGACGCTAAGCGCAGCGGTGCCCTCGGCTGCCCTCCTCCCGGTTGGTGGCGCTCCCGGCGGACAGAGGATCGCCAGCCCGGGGGAGGTCGCGGCCCTCACCTCACAGGCCGCCGCCGTAATGGCGGCTGTACCGCTGCTAAACCCAGCGAGGGCCGCCCGCCACCTCTGCGGCTGTGCCCACCACCGGCGGCTCACGCACCCCTGAGCCTCCTGCTGTCTGCACTGGCCCTCGCAAGGCTCCTGTGGCTGACAAAACAGTTAAATCCACCCGGACTTACTCGGGTCGGGCTCCGGAGAACAGCCAACACAGGCTCACAGGTGAATACTTAGGAATCAAAAAGGGATTTCAGACAATAACAAGGCTGCTGGACACGTAGCACAGAGTCACAAAATGAGCATGGGTCCAATGACCTCTTCCCTCCCACCCTGAGGGTGCTGGGCAGTGTCAATAGTTACAGTGTCGGGAGGACACAATAGCAAGTTTCTTCATAACCTAGATTTCATAGAATCATAAATCACCCAGTTCCAACCCCCCTGCCACCGGCAGGGACACCTGGACACCTCCCACTAGACCAGGTTGCTCAAAGCCCCATATAGCCTGGCCTTGAACACCTCCAGGGATGGGGCATCCACAGCTTCTCTGGGCAGCCTGTTCCAGTGCCTCACCACCCTCACAGGAAAGAATCTCTTCCTAATATCTAAATCTACCGTCTCCCAGTTTGAAGCCATCAGCCCTTGTCCTATGATTACATGCCCTTGTAAAAAGTCCCTTCCTGCCTTTCCTGCAGGCCCCCTTTAAGTACTTTAAAGGCAGCAATGACATTTCCCTGGATCCTTCTCCAGGCTGAACAACCCCAGCTATCTCAGCCTGTCCTCACAGAAGAGGTGCTCCAGCCCTCTGGATCATCAGTTTGTTCTATTATAAGCAAGTTTTGATTCATCTATTTTATGTTAGAATAAATGCTTACATCAAAAAAAAAAAAAACAAACTAGTAAGAGTTAGACCTTTCGGCATCAGCAGTTCTTGAAATTTAGAAAGCATCATCTCATTTTCAATGTATAACAAAACTAACTAGAAGCACTGTGAAAATATAGAATGATTACACATGCAAAAATAATTTAGATAAACCTGATCCATTACCTAGGCATTATGATACAGCCCTACTCATTGTTTCACAAACAAAACCCAGTGCAAATGTACCCTGTGGTATCACAGACTACAAGACTAGTAAGTGTCTTGTGTATTTCAACCAAGAAACCTACCATGCAACGGAAGTTCTTTCCAAGGCTTCCACATTCCTATTACCGCTGATGTGTCTGAAAAGGAACCTTCTGCTGTTATTAAAAGGACTGCAGCTGTTGAGACCAGGCCATGAACAAGGCAATTCCTCCCGGCAGGGCCGTTACACGCCAGCTGAGTCTGCACAACTGGGTCAGACCCCACACTTGTACAGCTCGGAGCTGTGGAGCGCAGGGAACTGATCTCGTATCAATGGGCAAAAATACGCAGAGCTCAGGAAGTCATTTTTATTCAGCTTTTTACCTGTAACAAAATTCCAAGGATGCACACATCCATCTTACGAGTTACATTCGATCCGTAGTTTCTCTCCTCACCCTACACTCGGCACACTACCAATTCCGAAGTTTTTCATATCTTACATCTCAGTTTGATGCAGCAAATGCTCTTTGTATAAAAAAAACACCCTACAATTGTTAAGTTTAAAAAAAAATTCTGAAAAATGTCTAATATTAACCTCTGGTTCACCGACTAATGCAAACAATTGTTTTTAATGATTACACAATTTCAATTTCAGGCATTCCACTTATGACGATATTATAAATATATCCTGTTTCACGCAGAACAATATTCCACCTAAGTTCTCAAGGCACAATGTCTATGTGCAGTTATTTGCTATGAAAACAGTTTTTAAAAAATAATCACGTTACAAAGTTTTGTAAGTTCTCTTTAAAAAGCAAAGGCAGTCTTCTGTAAAACATTAATTCTACCACAGCTACATTCTAAAGGCACTTTATAGGAAGTTCATAACATAATGTTCAACTATTCTCTCCTATCTTTACATTTGATTGCAGTTTTGTTTTTTGTAATATTTAAGAGGCAATTCTGCCAAGTGTTACAAGTGTCAAGAGCTCATGCCAATGTTACGCACAGAAATGACCATAAAAAGAACCATCTTCCAAAATTAAGACTAGTGTCATATTAGTCCGGAATAACTTGTTCATGAGCCTGTCAAAGTCTGCACCGTTCAAAATGGCAACACTGCAACAAAATCTTCAAGAATGCTCACTAATAGGCAAAAGACTAAGCATTCCGTTTTGCTGTTGAAATAAATTCAATTGATTTAATTATTATCAAGGAGGTTTTAATTTTTAATGTCAGACTTCAGTTTATGGACAGACAGCTAAAGTGTATTCAAGAAGTAGCTTGCCTCCTGGCCTAACTGCAGACACAAAGGAAAAAGAAGGGGGGCAAAGGGAGGGTGGGCTGCTGATGCTGTAGTTTCCTAGAAGAGGCAGATGCCCTCACATTCTATTTACCTGAGCTGAAAACAAAACTCATGCAAGAAGCTTAGCTCCTGAAATTCAAGAACACTATCATACCAGTTGAGAAGTCCTTTCCCCAGAAGGCAACAAGAAGCAACATTCACTGTTACTCCATTCAGTATCCTCAGTTCTTAAAACAGTATTTGTTATGAGATGGGTCTTCTAGAATTATAAACTTTAACACCATTCTGCATTGAGGAGCGAGCATATTTTGTCAAAAGAGCACCAACCGTCTGCTTCTCTGCACACAGGTCTCTACAGAGGGAAGAAAGCAGATGACATGGGCGTTACAGATATTCCCATACACAATGAATCCGTAAAATACTTGTAAATATAGCAATAAAATGGATTAAGGTATTGGGAGAAAAAAAAACAACCAACAAAAAACTACTGTAACTGTCACATAATGCTTTAAATTACCTAAAGTTTAGGACTTGGCTTGACATTTAAGTAACAGGAAAATCTACATTATTTACTTCAGAAACAAGGATTTGGGGTTGGGGGTAGGGGGGAGTTAGTTGGTTTTTATTATTACTGTTCCCTAAAGGGTCTCAAATCTAGCAAAATGGTTAGCTTTGAAATACTTAATTATATTACAGTAAATTTAGAGGCACTCATAAAGGTTTGATGCAGCTACTTCTGGGTTACCATCTGTATCTGCTCAGATGTACCCCAGCTGGGCTTCCAGATAGCACGTAAGCGTGTGTGTTAACCACCAAAAGACCAAAAGATGCAGTATAGGAAGCACTATTGCTCTATAGTTCTTGTGTTGTAAATAGACTTACTATAAATGTCAGGAGGTTCATCCTTTGAGCTAAGTCTGCCTCAATCAAATAAAACACAGTTATCGCCCATTTAAATTTAGGAGGATCAGCTTTTTACACAAGTTTAAATCCAATGAATCCAGCTACAGTTCCCAGGGGTGGGGATTCTATTCATATAGCTCATATTCACTTAAAATGGAAGGAGGCAATCATAGCTGGTAAGAAGTCAGCTATGCAAAAAGGGAAGAATATAACACTAATTATATTTTAATAAAAAGAAATATATCCTTACTGTATATAAGGGGTAATATCCACTTCTGTCCACTTTTCCCGAATGCTGAATAAGCTATTGAATCTTTCCTGATTGTCTTCAGGTAAGTCTTCTACTTTTAGCAGAAAGATGGTCTCTGGCCTTGAGGTTTTATCCACAAGAGCCAAGCCCTGTAGATCAGCATCAGAGAGAAAGTGTTAAATAGAGGCAAAACAATTAAACTTCCTCCTTTCTGGCAATAACCCATACAAGTTGCCCTTCGCACCTCCAAAGCCACCTAAAACTGCACTACCAGAGGCAAAGTGAAAAAGTATCATAAAGTTGCTCTTTTACAGGCAGTTTTTATCATCTCCTTTATGACAAGGAGGGAAGGGGAAATCCAATAAGTCCCAACAACTATGTCTCCTTTGAGCAGAAGGATTTCCATGGCGCTTGCTACTCTACTGGCTGTCACTACAGCCTGCTCAACAACAGCTTCAGCTTCTGTTCTAGTCACATTTACAAGTATTAACTGTACAGCTGCAAATTTTCTTCAGTGAACCATGCCAGACTTACAGAAACTAGAATTGGCATGATTCCAGACTACTGATGCTCATAAAGGATGTCATAAGCTGTACTTTAACTCAAAAGCTGACAGAAATAACACAGTCAATCCCCATTAATCGATGAAATCTACATATGACACAAATCAGTTAACAGCCTACCCCCGGAAGAATCCATGCCTGTTGATGTTTTTACCTTAAGCTGATCAAGCCTTGCTGTCATCCCTTCAGGGACACTTTGTTGCCAGACTTCTTGGAACTCCAATAGATTGAATTTAACTGCATTTTGCAAAAGCATTTGTGCTATAGCTCTGCATATTTTATCTTCATGCATTTCAAAGTAAACCTCCCCTGCTGAGAAATAAAAAAAAAACAGTGTATCTTAGGTTCTTGCTTTTTGATAAAAGAACAGAGAACAGCCTCTTATTTCCATTCTGTTCTTCAGTCTTCTATGAACCAAGTATTCTGTTTTTTCTTTTCCTCAATGAGTAACCCGACTCGGTATTACTTTGGATAAATGATGGTATCTTCTCATTCTCAAAAACAAATTAAGCAGCATATTATATGTGTGTGCAGCACTGTCCAAGCTCCAGTATTCATTCATATCAAGAAATTTATTTCCCCCCATCTTTTCCCATTTCACAGTAACACTGTTTCTCCTACAGCTTTCATTCCTATTTCTGAATGGTTTGTATTAAAGTGTTTGCTGTCTGCGGCTGAACAATCAAACAAAACCTTCTCTTCTTTAATCACCCTTGCAATACGAAATGATGAAGGGAATAACAAGAATTTATTTTCTTTCACGCTGACTTGACTAAAATTCTCTGAACGATGCCAAGCATAAACACTTCCTTCCACTTTTTCAGTTATCTGGACTTCCTGCAATTCAAACTTGTGCCTTGTGCAACCTGCCTAAATATTCTAAGTAGTATTGTATGGACTTCAGTCTAACAGTGCGACTTCAGTCTAATAATAGGACTATTGTATTAGTCAATACAATCAATGGATATTGTGACACAGTTCAAGGGACCAAAGGCAGACATCTACTTCAGGCAAGCTGAATTCAGGGAGATCTAGATGCCACTGACTATGCACAATAGCACAATTAATTGCTTAAACACGTGCTATCCAAGACCTTCCAAGACATTCCATCTAAATTTTAAAAGCGATCTGTCTTCAGTCACAAAATTATGGCTTGTAGACATCTAATAAATCACTTCAGGTACCTCTGACAGTTCCCGATTCTCCCGTCTTACACAGTTTAATAGTCCTTTTTCCTATGAAACTTTCTCTAACAATTTTACTGATTTTTAGCTCACTGCTCCCTCCTTTTACTGGCATTGCAGCAAATTCATTTGTTTGTGCCATCCTCACAAAAATCGGCATTTACTCATGAATAACTGTTTCCTTTATGCAAAATGAAAACATGCATGCTTCCCCAAGCTTACCATCATCAATGTATCTCCTTCCATAGCTTAAAAGAATATGTTCTATCATCTCTCTGAGAAGAAAAAAATCAGAAATCAGGTTTCAAAATTGTGGATTAGGACATTACAGAAACAGTTACCAAGAAGATGAAGTAACAGGTAAAGTAAAAAAATCAAGGAGAGTGGAGGATGGGACGCATCTTCATGGCTGAAATGAACTAATTGATAAAAACTTAGAAGTAAGTTAAACGAGGAGAAAAAAAGAACAAAAGAACAGATGGATATCCCCAAAAGTTTCTTCCACTTTCTATTTATAACTAGCAATGACTAAAAGGTGTAAGGAGAATAAGAAGAGACTCTCGCAATGTCACTTTTTTCCAATGAGAAGTGATGCAAGTCACAAACCTGGCAGTTAATTATCCCTTACGGAACAGCAGGTACTCTTCTAGACCCCTGGCATAAATTTATAGCCTAACTGCAGACATTAATACTAAAACAAGATTTCTTTTGAGCCAAAAGCCAAATAAATGGAAAACGCCACATATTGTAAACTGAAGACCTTATCTGAACAATAACCTTAAATTGTTTCACAACTCCAAATGGCAATACAATGAACTCAGCTTTTGAGATCTGAATTAAGTATTATATCAGAAAATAGATCACGATCTCAGACATTACACAAAAGGCAAACTAAACATTTTTGGCTATTTATAGCTTCAGAACAAGTATTTCAAGGTGGTCAGCAAGTTATAGCTTAAGTACATGCTACTTCCTTCATTTACAATTCAGCAGCAATGTTTATACTATTGAATCAATGGAAATGTTACCAATAGACACTAAAATCAGTTTACTAACCTGTCTCTCTAAAGCACTAATGCTCTTGTGTATTGTAGAGCCAAAGAACATATAACATTAACAACACAGTAACTTGAATCTAGAGTTGTAAGACTATAATTCTAATAAATAATTAATAATGATTGCAATTGGTAATACTTAATAATGACTGCAGACAATTTTCAGCACTAAAAGTAATTGCTTACGTGGGCTCTAAAGATCCAAGTTCCTCAAGGCAGGTACGTAAAGGAACCTTACTTAAAGACCAGGACTCCGAATCTATAAGTTGAGTCACGTGATTCAAGAGCTTCATCTCATAATCAAATTCTAAAATTCGCCAGCATCCTGCCAAACAGAAAACCACAAGACAGTGGAAAACATTAACACCTTAATGCTATTCCCCTGAAGATACATTACAGGAGTCTGGACATTGTCACACCTTTACAAAGTACAGCAACAGCATTCTGTCCTTCTCAGGATTAAAATTGAGAAAAAGAACAGAACAGTAAGAGCAAATGTAAAGGAGAAATAAATAAAATTATCTCAATTATTCAGAACTGCTTATGTAGATTAACTGCCACAGATACAAAAACACTACAAATCCCATCTCAAGATGAATCAGATCTGGAAAAACTAGTAATTAATTCAGGCACAGAACTGCATGAACAGAACTGACTGCACTGTCCCTGCAAAGTGGCAGTTCACATCCAGCCAAGTCTGCAGAATTCCAGATCTGGTACAATGGTGCTGCACAGCCGTTAACAAGGAAAGTCATCAGTGAGCTCCTCACCTACCTAATGGGACAGTATAGAGAAGACAGAGCAGAAGTCTTCCCAGTGGTGCTCAGTGATGGGACAGGAGGCAACCAGCACAATTTGCAACACGGGAAGTGCCAGCTGGTTATTAGGAGAATTTTTTCCCCTTGCAGATAGTCAAACACTGGAACAGCCTGGACAAGAGGCTGTGCAATCCCCATCCTTGGAAATGCTCAGAACTCAACCAACTGAGGCTCTGAGCTGCCAGCACCAAGTTCTAAACCAGGGCTTTGGATCCGATAACCACCATAACTCAGTTCTGCCCTATATTACTCTATGACTCTAGGACTGCTGCCACCTGGTGTCCAGGTAAGAGTTTGGGCTTGGCCAAGTAAAGGATGAGTAGGACCTGTCCCAAGGTGAGGCACTTGCTCCAGCCTTGCCTCACACAGTAGGAAGACTTCTGAGATAAACCCAGTCTGGGAGGAAGAAAGGACTATGAAAGGGCTGAGGTTACCTAAGGATCACCTGGTTTTGCCTCTAGAACTGTAGAATGCAGCACCCACTCATCCATGAAGATGGCAACCGGCCAAAAAATACTCATGCTATGGGTAGGATATTCTGATGCCAGTGTTTGGAGAAGCAAAGAAGGAATTAACCTGGAAAGAGCCAGACTGGTTAATGCCTGCTGTTTTATCTTTTTGATCAGCTTCACAGCAGCAAAGGATATAGAAAATATGGAAACAGATCTTAGTACTCTGAAGTAACTTGCATCTTGAAAGACAAGGATGTGGAACAGGCCTTAGAAAAAGGAGACACAAATACTTCGGGGGGGAAAAAAAGCAGGGTTATTTCCCTATTAGGCAATAATATTCTTTAGAGATGAATACCTTCAATTTTGCAGGCATTTATAACCTGCAATTGATGCAGTATTTCTTCTTCACTTGCTTGAATCAGACTTAACAAATCTTCTGTTGTATACTGCAGCAAGGGAGAAAAAGAAGGAAATAAAACAGGTTATCCTTACTCCTCCTTTGCTTCAGCAAGCATGCTAAATGCATTATAAGACATAATGAAAGACAGACTTAGAAAATTGATTTTTTTTCCCTAGACTCTGAATTTGCTAAGGTTTACCACACTCTCTGAAACCTTTCCTGTAACTTACAACATTTTCTCAAAGAGTTATTCAATATAAAAAGCAGTCTAACTACAGGGAAGTCTTTGTGCCATGCATAAATAATATACCTGTATTCCCAGGCTGTCAAACTAGCACAAGTAGGCATCATAAGTACAGTATCACAGCAAGAATGAAAAGTGAATATATTCTGTCTTTCCTAAATCACGTATTTTAATCTGTGACATTCAAAGAAAAGGCAAAACAAGAATCACTCATGGACAGAAGTCAGAACTCCAGCGTAGTACCTCCAGTGACGGCAAGCCTCCTCCAGCATAACCTCAACAGTTATGTTTTGGTGCCTGCTAACCAATTAGCAGACGCATAGCACAGACCCAACCACAGTACATACAGCTCCCTGCAGAACAGGTACTTGGGTGATGGGAGGGTGCTGTGGCTACTGTGGTAAAGATTTAGGAGACATGGGAGGAACAGAAGGTATCATGAGGAGTGAAGTGAAGGAACACCAGACTTAAATCCATAGGAAGCAGGGCTTCATCAATTCCTTTGTTCACCTTATAGCCTTTTTAATGAACTCTAATAATAGAGTTTTGCTGATTATACTGTAAGAATATTTCCTTTCAGAAAAGAAAAAAAAATTGGATTAAGTCCCTATTAGACTATGGGAACACAAATGGAACAGACCAACACTAATTTTGGAACATCCATATGTTAAAAAAGCATTTAATAAATACAGAAAAGTCTCCTCTTCCTGCTATGCCGTTCCTATTAGCCAGTATGCTGAAACATCATCAGGCTAAGCAGCACCGAACTTACATCAGTATTTCAGCACATGATGACCATATTATACAGTACTGCTAGCAATTTAAAGCAAATATATCCCCAGATTAGTACACAAGTGTGTTTGCAAATTAGATACTGCCATTCAGATAAGACCCTGGACAGGAGCCTTTGACTTTTGTTCCCTCTGAGGCCTGGTTAGCACTCCAACAGCTCTTTTAAGAAATGACTGCTCTCAGCTATGATGCTTTTATCAGCTACATCACCCTTGCAAACAAAGTGAAATGGATTGACTTGCATCATATCCTTATCTGGAAATTGCTGCTATGGACAAGAAATATATTAAATACATTAACTCAGATGCATTCAATCATTTTAATATGCCTTGCCATCTCACTATAAAATCCAGGATTTTAATTTGGTGCATCCTAAGCAAGCTGTGTACTAGCCTATTTCTAAGTTTTTCTGTAGTTTGTTAAATCACGTCACTATGCATCAAACTTCCTTACAGTAACTCCTTACAGTGCTATAGTTCTTATGGTATATAAGCCATGGGACATTTACAGTAAGCCACCAAAACACAGTAGTTTGTTTACAAACAGATTAAAGATGGCTTACTTGTTGCCAGCACCCAATAAATATTAAGTGTAAGCAAACAACACAGCAAAAATTTTGACTACATACGTATTGCTTGGGATTCCAGTGAGAATTAGGCTCATAGGAAAAAGAGCTTTTCCATAGAGTGCTTTCAGCTCAAAGTTCTACCAGTAGCATAGCTAAGATTCATCTACATTTATCAGATACATCTACTAGTTCTCCAAAACAAGTGCAGAAGATCAGTCTTCAAACTAGGCACTAATGTTTGTGGAGACATTGACATCTTTTTATAAAATTCATTTAATATTATCAGTAAATACTATTGCATATGACATCTTTTTGCGTTGCTAGCCTTTGTCAATACTTGGAATTTCTAGACAATTTAAGCCCTTTTCCCTCTGCCATCCCTTATCTTGCTGCTATGTCCTTCTATACCTAGACCAGAATAGGTAGGAAAAATGAAAGGGGAAAAAGCCAATGCTGGGGGAAAGATTCTGAAACTTATCAGAAATTAGAGTGTTAATCATCCAGAGAGGGGCAGCATTTTCCTCGAAGGGAGAAAAGTAACATCTGTGTTTCTACATGCAAGCACACACAGATGGTTTGTTAGTAAAAGCTTCAGCAAAGCCTCAGCGTAAAATACTTTAGAGCAACTGTTTCTGTTTTTTGAAGTCAAAAGGAAAACCCACCTAACAAAACTCCAGGATTTTTATAAGCCTTTTAGCTGAGATCATATGCTGCACAGTCTAAATCTATTAGTAATTAGATCCTCTTTTTACTAAAAAAAGGTCGCTTACACACGCTACTTGGTGGAAGTGCTAATAATTACTAACTTGTTTAGAATAGTAAGCTTAAAAACTTAACTCAAAGCAGCACTGTGGAACATGGGAGCAAAGGTATTTTTCTAGTTAAGAATGTATATTCACTTTAATTTGCCCATTATCAATTACAAGAAAATAATTTACTTAGCTGACTGACCTTTGAAAATGTCAAAGTCTGATCTTTGTGACCATCCGGCCCTTCATATGGATCTTCCATTAAAAGCTTTCTCAGTTTCTTCAGTTTAGGTCGGCATCTCCTTAGTTCCCAGTAGTTATTGGAGAAGCCAGCAATCTACAAGCAAAAACAGTGACTCTTAAAACATTTTAATCTGTTTGGATTCAAAGCTTAACAAAAATTATCAACAAAAAGTATTAATCTAGTCACTGACAACAAGAATGTATTAGTAATTACCTTAAAGATGAAGCAATCATTGTAATATTTTTCAATTAAAAAATTTACTGGAGGGAATGAAGAATAAAAATCCACTGTTGGTTGATAAAAATATGCTCATAGTGCATATGTCAAAGGGAACAACTCATCTCTATATGCAAATGATAGAATAGCAACATGGGATGTGTTCCTGCACAATTCTCATCAACATTTCTTTTTCTCTTAACAGTAAGTTATATTTCTGCCATAAAACCCCTCCTGTATTATCCTGTTTCTATCATCTTCCCCACTTCTTCCCATGCTTGGGATCTACCTCAAGGTCTTTTTACACCTTAATGAATCATCGTATCACTAAGCTCAAATGAAACAGACATTAACGAGACACCAAGCTACACTTGCACACAACTAACAAGACATTTCTGTTCCTTACTCTGATTCAATTCACAAATCTAAAGCGTGAAACAGGAAGCTTAGGCGTAATTGATTCAACAATGCTAACCTACTAAAACTTTACCTTCAGAGTAATCCTGAGGTTTTTCATGGGGTACAGCTCAGACTTCCTAGAAGATTCTTTGAAGAGGACAGTGTATCACAGACCTTTCAGCATTGCTTCTACTGTTTACCAAACCAACAGAAGTGGGTACAGAATGGCAGAGGCAGAACAGGCTCCAGGTTTGTGACTCCTGACCCAACCACTAGCCCCTTGTAGAAGAAGTCTTATCCAAATTCTAATAAAGCTCTCAGTTTTTAATCTAACTATTCTGTGGCTTGCTTAGCAAAAAATTCAGGTAAATACTAATTTCCTGATAAACTTTTAAGCTTTTTTTTCCCCTCCATATCAAACAGCATTTATGCAACTGTTGGATTTTTTTTTCCTGCCAAGTTCTTTTCTGACCAATTTGGTAACGAACAAGAAGGTACTCTACATAGAAAAAAAGATAAGTAATTCTAATTTATAAACCACAGCTCTTAACTGGAGCTGGTCTGTGTGAGGTGAATAAAATGGCAGATGCTCTGGCTACGAGTATTACTCTTGCAAGTGGTACAAAGAGCAGCACCAAGACTGCAGAAGAAAGGCAGTTAAGTTAAAATAAAAAAAAAAGAAAAAGAAAAAAAATGCCTGAGTAAACGTAGTATCTTATACTATGTTTCACAATTTGCAGTGTCAATACACCACATAATGTTTTTGAAAACATTAAGAAAGCTCTTAAAAATAAAACTCTACAAATAATTCCTCAGCAAAATCGCATTTATGTTATGTTGACGTGTGTGACTTCAGAGGACTAGTGAGATCATTAAACATAGCCAAAAAGAATATGGAATAATATTACTTTCTCATTAATCTCTTTAGTTTGAATTAACTTTATCTATTAGCTGAACTGCTGACTTCACAGAAGAAATTATGTTGGTTTGATTATGTTCATCTAAGTACAAGCCCGATTATTCCTCAATGATGTCATTATATCCATTACAGCAAATACTGACTTAAAAATAACATTTGCCTAACTATTTTTAGTAAAATTTTATTAACTATGCTTCAGAAGAGTAGAGAATTTTAGAGTAGAACACTCTAAAATCATTCACTCCAACAAATCTTTCAAGATGCTAGTTGAATAAATCACTTTGGAATACATTCCTGTATTTAAAAAAAAATATATATTCAGGCATGACATGGTATAATCTACCTTTTGGCTAAAGCACTCCTAAGAATCAATTTGCAAACAGCTTATTTTAAAAATAGTTACTAACACTGACAAATTAGATTTTCTTTGAAAGCTTTTAATATCTACCACAAGTAATTACTATCCACTGAAAATAAACTGAAGTTTTAACTTCTTAGAAACAATAATTATCATACATTATGGATAAAGTTCAGTCGCCTAAAGAAGGGCCCTAGAGCCATTTTGGATACCCTAAGGTATAACATGCCCCCTGTGTATAAAGCGTATTTATAAAGGCATCCTTCTGGGGCTGTTCAATATACAAAGAACCTACAGGAGACTCACGTCCTTCTGGAGTGGCAGCTCAAAGCTAGACCAATACCACAAGGCATCTAAAATGGCATTAGTAGCCTATGTTTAGGCAACTGAATCCCAGCCGGGTTTCACGTAAGCATCTTGGATAAAATACAAGAAATTATAGAGAATAGGAAAGTAGAGAATTAAGGCAAACAAACAAAAACCCAGAGAGACATACCTGTGAATGAATAATATCACAAGATGCTTGATCTGCATTCAGCTGTTCTGGAGTTTTGCAACCAGGAATAAACAGCAACATATTTGAGGTATCTGCTATTTTCATGTCGTAGGTTTTATCTTTGCTGCACAACACTGCTTGTTCATCCTTTTCACCACGGATTACCAGGCTGAAAAAAAAATTGCACAAAAGATGTATTTTTATCTCTTTTTCAGGATGAACACCTATTAAATTTTTATGATATATTTTCACATTTATACACTGGTTAAGAAGTTATAAACGGCAGTTTTATTTGGTAGCAGCAGTCACAGTATACCAAAATAAAAAGACGTAATTGTAACTTAATCTAAAATATATATCTATTAATCTAAATATATGCTTTTCCTCTCCTTTTTCAGTTTTCCCACTCTGAAAGACAAATATTCAAGGGGTTTATGCAGATCACATTCAAACCTCCTCACCTGCCTTTTCACACAAAAAGCCCTAAAATATTGATCAGGCGATGCTTAAAGCCTGAACTAGTTCACTAATCTTAGAAATTAGATTACAACTAGAATTGTTCTTTAACAACATGTTTTAATTTGGTCAGCCCTGAAGTGGTTAGGCAGTTGGACTAGATGATCAGTGTAGGTCCCTTCCAACTGAAATAGTGTATTCTACTTTTAACAAAGACTGAAACTGGCCCATTGTGAAATGAGAAAGCAAACAGAAACTGTGTCTGTTGTGCAGCATCCTTCAGATAATTCCCGCTCAAAAACATACACATTTTCTTGCAAGTACTTACAAGCAGGAAAGAAAAACACCTTTTAGAACATTTCAGTACAATGAATTAATGCAAAACCCCCTTTTGAGCTCACATACTTGATTAAGTACACATTCTTAGTGAGGACATGATAACACCAACAGGGGAACTTTCAGCTCCTCCCAGGCTACACTAAATTAAGTGCTCAGATTAAATTTAATCAAACTGCTCATCTTGCTTCCAAAAGCTTGCATGCATCAACAAAGTTCAGCTGTGCCCCAAGTGGTCTTCAGCATGACTCAGGCCTCTAACCAATGACACTATCAATATTGCACTGAGTATGGACAGGCTTAGTAACATACATCTCTTGAGGACGATTTTCTTTAGAGGGTGTTCTAATGCACAATTTTAAACATTTTTATTATGTCACTGGCATTGCAGCAAATAAATAAGTTTTAAAACAGTATCAAAAACTTATCCAGAATCTGCTCTTGGATCAGTTAGATGTCCCACCAAATGCCTATGGCTAATACTGTACGTCCTTCACTGTCCTGTCTGTCTAACTTGTAGGGACCCTGCCATCCACCCGACCTCAAGAATTCCAGTAGAAACATCTGAAAATCTGTAGGATTTTTTTAAAGACATAACGTCCTTCCCTAACCCCAAATTTTTAGCCATCTATCTTCCCATGCCTGGCAAGAAGCTCTCCTCAGTTTTGATCTCCTCAGAAGCAATTATTCTATATTAAAAAAGAAAAAAAAAGAAAGAAAAGTGAGCAATACAACAGCCTACAGAAGTGGGAAACTCTAAGTTGATACTCTGATTAAATACTCTATCGGATTGAATAGTCTTGAGAGCAGGATCCAAAGCTGCATTCTGGCCTCATCACTGACTCACGCTGTAGGGATACATAAACCATCCCCACATCCTGTCTTTTTTTTTTAATACATACAATTATTTTGCTGAAATAATCTAAACGTGTTACAAATACCCAGCACAAAGTGCTGGTTATGGTTTCTTCGTCCAGCTTCCTACAGCTGTTACTAGTTTTCCAATTTAACTCGGCCAGGTTTCAGGGACAATAGGAAGCAGAAAAGAAGAATAAAAATCTGGGGGAAAAAAAAAAACAACCAAAAAACAACAAACCCAACACGTTTAAGAGCCCTGTCAGTTACTTAACGCTAAAGATTGGACAGGGGGCGGCCCCTGGAAGCGCGGCCCTGACCCATCTCCACCCGACCACCCCACGCACGGGAAAAACTCCAGGCTCTCGCCCCGGGGGGGGCCTGTCCCGGTCCCTCAAGCCTTCCTCGGGTCTCCGTGGTGGCCACTAGGCTCCAAACTGCAACGAGGCGTCGGGGGTTGCCGCCGCGGGCCGGGCCGCGGCCGCGGCCCCCTGAGGCGCGGCGCGGCCCGGCCCGCGGCGACAACCCCCGGTCTGCAGGGGGCGCCCAAGCCCGCCCGTACCTCCGTCCCGCCTCCAGCTCGGCGCAGAGGCCCGGCTCCAGCTGCAGGAGGTAGCATTCACCGGAGCCGGCCTGCGGCCCGAAGCTGAGGCAATGCACGGGCGGCAGCAGCTCCGCCGGATTGAGCTTGGCCGTCTGCAGCGTCGCGTCCACCTCTCCCCGGCTCCGCATGGCGCCCGCCGCTGCCTCCCAGCCGCTCAGAAAGCCCGCGGCGGCAAGGGGCGGGACGGCGAGGGAGGCGGGCGCCGGCTGGGTTGATTCTCTGGTTGACTGCGATGAGCCCGGCCGTGGCTGAAGGGGCGGGCGGCAGCAACACCGGGGTGACACTGAGGGGAATCGCTTTGCTCAGTGGCGGTCGGTTCCCGTCTGGCGAAGCTCGGCCCAGCCCAGACGGTCTGATGCGGGACAAACCTCCCGGTCCCACCTCGAATACTGTGTCCAGTTTTGAGCCCCTCACTACAGGAAAGACATTGAGGTGCTGGAGCGTGACCAGAGAAGGGCAATGAAGCTGGTGAAGGTTCTAGAGCACAAGTGTTATGAGGAGAGGCTGAGGGAACTGGGGTTGCTCAGCCTGCAGAAAAGGAGGCTGAGGGGAGGAGACCTTATCGCTCTCTACTACATGAAAGGAGGTTGTAGCGAGGTGGGGGTTCGTCTGTTCTCCCAAGGAATTGAATTAATAAGTCTAGGTATGGCTTGAAGGTTTGCTTACCTAAGTATGAGTTGGCAAATATAGCTTGGCTGACTACAAACAGGGGCTTACCCCCTTGCAGAGCTACGATAAAGGCATGTATGTATGTGGGCAGCAGTTGTGAGGCCAGCACAATGTTATCATCTCTGACAAATGGGGGGCTCCAAGAGGGAGGTAGCATATGGTAATGAATTATTGGAAACTAATGAATATGTTAATTAGTCCTTGCATGAATATGTATGTGTGGTGTGCATATATGTTGTTAAACTGACTCTGTCTGGTACGCACATTTGGAGGAGTGATCCCCTGTGCGTCCAGCACTGCAATAAAGGATACCTGCTTAATAGTCATCCTGACTATTGAGTCCTGATTTCGTCTTTCACGGCATCAGAACAAGTGATAGGACAAGAGGAAACAGCCTCAAGTTGTGCCTGGGGAGGTTTAGATTGGATATTTGGAAAAATTTCTTCACCGAGAGCATTATCAAACATTGGAACAGGCTGCCCAGGGAAGTGATGGAATCGCCATCCCTGGAGGTATTTAAAAGATGTGTAGACGTGGTGCTGAGGGACATGGTTTAGTGGTGGACTTGTCAGTGTTAGATTGATGGTTGGACTCGATGATGTGAAAGGTCCCTTCCAACTTGGACAATTTTATGATTCTATGATTTCTTGCCAGGCTGCGCTAGAGCCAGGCTGGACTGCAATAAAATCCCTCTATATGCCAATAAAAATGCCATAAAAATCCACAAAATGCCCTAAATAAAATATATCTATAAAATATAACTAAACCAGGCCCAATATGAGAGTCCCTGCCCAGCTCTGAGGCAGCACCCTATAGGTATTTCCTTGACACCAGGAGGCCAACTGCCCGTACCACCATTACAGGGCCTGGCTGTGGGTGGGAAGGCACTGGCGTCACCCACCCCTGCTTCTTTTGTCACAACAGCTGTGGCGACAGCCTGACTGAGGGCGAGTATCTGCCACCTCTTGTCACCACATGATGCCTTAGGAAAGGGATTGCGCAGCCCCCGCGGCAGGGTTCATCTCATCTCATGGCTCAGGGCTCGCCTGGGTGTCACACTGTGGCCTGAGCTGTGCTCTCTCTGCTTGAGGAAGCTGTGAGGAAGTGCTTGAGCTAAAGCCATGACAGAGATGAGTAAAAACCACAGGCAAGCATGATTATTGCAGTGGAAATAGTCCATAGCTCAGAGATTCAGAAGTAAGTCTATTGACATTCTTAAACCATAAGAACAAACAAAAGCTGAGGCTCAGAAGACCACTCTCTGCACAGAGCAGCATGGGATGCTTCTTCCCCGCCTCATTCAGGATAGCCAGCTCCTCAAACACACAGAGTTCTTGCTGTGGATCATATTAACACTTGGCCTAGTAGCATGTTAGTCATAGCTGTCTGCTGTGTGCGTTAGTTAACAAATAATGACTTTGTGCTCCTAATTTGTGTATATCCTCTTGCAGAGTCCCTCTGTGCTTGGTATAAGCCTGCACCAAATGACCCAGACAAGGAGGTTGTACCACATTCATGTTGGAACCAGAAGCAGGAGCTGGTGGGATGGAGCTGGCTTGGCTCAGTACCCACCCAGCAGAGAGCAACTGCTGTTACATGGGACTAAAAGTCAAGCATCTTCTGCCTTCAGAAGGTCCTTTGCCAGAGCGGTGCCAGTGAGGCAATTGCCCTTGGAGAAAACTAACTGAGGTAATGAGGCAGTTACCTCTATTACATGTGCAGTGTGTTTTTCAAAGACTCAGCCATCTATCATATTCCATGTTTTATTTCAGTTATTGGAAGGTGGAAATACAGTCATTGTGTACACAGGAAACCTGAGACACTCCGACTTTGGCTAGTGTCTACTGCTGTGTTGAACTGATATATATACAGCCTTATTTGAGACTGATACATTTTGCTTTAATGTAAATCTGTTCCTGCACACCTCTAAAGTAAACCAGAAAATCACTGTTTTACCAAGTAAATGCTCACACAGTCACTGTTTAAATAGCAGCTTAATTGTGCTGGTTTTAATTTATAATTTGTCCAATTTTCAAATCACCTTGCGTACCTGCTTCTACTCCTTTCTCCTTTTCATTCTGTGGAATAAAAAAAGAGATTCTGATATAGCCAAAGAACTGAATCCAACGCATGAACTCATGGAGTTCGTATCTTATGTAACAAAAACCCAATGGGAAGAAAATCACAGAATGTGTTTGAGGAGTTGGCACTGATCTGTGGTCAGGAACATTTGTACTAGTTATTTATTTTTCCAACCAGTTTTGTTTATCTTAGTAGTTCTGGTTGTAGATGCTTGCTTTCTTGTTTCCTAAGGAGCTAAAACGTTTATGCTTCTGCTGGCTGCCATCTTTCTTCGCGTGTCCCTCACTTGCCACTCTGGAAGTTGCTGTTCAAGTTCAGACAAATTCAGCAGGTAAAGTTCTTAAGAAGTTTTGTGGAAATCAGTGGCTGGACAATATATTGGAGCCCCTACTTAGGGGAAAACAGCTCTGATCCATTCTGAGAGGCAGCAGCCAAGTGGCCTATCAACAAAATCACGGACATAAATCTGTAGGAAACATATCTCATTTCTCAGGAAACAACTTGCATTATGCTTCTGTTTTCTGTGAGAATGCTCTAGAGCAGTGACCTAACTGACAGAAACTGGTTTGTGGAGGAACTCAGGAAGTTAGTTTCTTGAAATACAGGTGAATCATGTAATGAATTTGGATTGCAGAGAAAATGAGGAGATGCTGAAATCAATGTCACTGTCAATTTATAAGGAAATGCATGCTATGGTAAAGGAGCTTGCTGGGATCCTAAAATTATTTTATAATGATGCTGTGGGATTATTTATTTGGTCTGGAGTTGCTGTATCATAAAAGAGTACTGGTTTCACTTTGAGCTGGTATGATGGGCTGCAACTGTCAGGGTTCAGGAGCATGTAGCATCCTGGTACAAGCAGAGGTGAAAGTCTCCTTTAGCAGAGTGGAAGACAGACTTGAGGAAGCAATTAATTCAGCCATCCCAACTTAACTGATCACCAACTGAAGTCGGTCCCCCCCAAGTGCACGTGAGGCTTTAAGTGACTGCTGTGAGTGTACAGCTGAGAGGTACACCTCCTGGAACAGGTCTCAGTGTAAGGGAGAAGTAGACTGAACCACTAAATAGCCTGTATCCTCAGCTGGGCTGGGGAGGGAAGGCGGGAATGAAGTCAAGTCTCAAGCAAGATTAGCTTTGGTGTAGTTTTTCAATTGACTAATGTTAATGGAAATTAGTGTAAACAGAATCTGGTTGAGTGAAGTTAGCAAAACAGAAAATGGATTGTTGAGGATTATTAGATTCTTGCCTTTGAAGTTTGTGGCCCTGTGTAATGTTTCCCAGGACTCAAACATCAAGGATCTGAACAGCAAAATAAATGAAGGGCAGCTGTGACAAATCAAAGAAAGGAAGTTCAAATAACTCCAAATCTCCACAAAGACATAAAACAATGAACTGCAAGATAACATAACATAAGTTACAGCAGTGCACATGACCGGTGTCAGGCTCTAGCCATCAGGCAGCACATTAGGAGGATGACTTCCCAGGTGTGATTTCAGTTTGAATGCTTGGGAGCTCTACAGTAAAATGCAGTGACAAAACTGGGCTACATGAAATGGGGTGTTTAAATGTCAAAGAAAGATGTAGGCAGTAGAAACTTTTGAATGTCCTTCAAAGCACAACCTAGTTAGCTGTGTAAATGAAAAGGTAATAAAGCCAGCACTGGAAAAACTGGTACAGCACCAAAATCAAATACCCTAGCATGTTACCAGCCTGGTGAAAATTACACAATTCACAGTTACAGTTCTTGGAGTTTATTCCACAAGAGAGGCTCAGTTTGATTAAAGCCTCACGAAACTTAGTTCAAGGATTTATTTTTTCAACTGAAATGCCATCTGTAGTATTTAAAATTAGCATATATGTTATATTTTCACCCATTAAATGATATTTTTTCATTGTCTATAAATACCTGTCAGTGGATGTGCCCCTTGTGTCTCAACACAGACCACGTGGCCGTGGCAGCTGGACCCAAAGGTGTGAATGGAGTTAGAGCACAAGAGCTCTGAATGTCATTTCGGCACATCACACTCCTGTGAGACACTGGGAGAATAATTGTCTACCATGAATGTGCTACATTTCCTTCCTACGAAAACAAGAGAAAAAACATCAAAACAACAACCCCAAACAAAAACCAGAAAACATAACTGTGCATTGTATAAATCCATGGTGCACACATAGTTTGAATAATGATTTTCTAGTCTGTCTCAAATGTAAGAACTGGGGAATACCGCTGAAATGGACAGAAAGTTATTGATAACAGGAGAGAAGACATTTCTGTGCAACACATTGTGGAACATGTGACGTGGTATAAGTCAAAATGAGTGCGATCCACAGAAGAGTTAGACAAATTCGTAAAGGTTATATGTGCTTGTTTCTGTTAATCACAATGTTCAGGTTTTAGTCATAAGTCAGGACCCTAAATGAACTCAGATCCTCTAAATCACCAGAGCACACTCTCTTCTGCTCACCATTGGAGTTGATTATTGAGTTAGACATATTTTTATTTTTTTTGAAGTTTCTTCTTTTTAATGAACAGCTAAAATAGCAAAGCGGTGACTTGCATATTCTATGTTCCAGGCATTGGTTTATTTGTATTATCATGTCCCAGTTAAACTATCATACCTGATGATGTCAGCCAGCAAAGCACCACAAAGCAGAAGATAATGAGTCCACGACTCAAACAGGGAAAATTTCAGCCAATTAGTAGAATAAGTAGATAGCTCATTGCTACCTCAGATAAGTGTTGTCTTGTCATTCTTAATAAGCCAACCGGGAGATGCAAAATAGTTACATTCAAATTAGGAGAAGATAAACAGTTGTAACCAAACTTAAATATTTGTGCAAACTCTACAATAGCTTGGAGTGCTTAGTGACATAAAATTCGTTCTGTGCTGGAAACAGTGGAGAAGAAACACTTGAGCACAAAACTGGAGATCACATGCCAAAATAGCGGGGGCACAAACATCATCAACACAGTTAGGAAATGACTTCAAGAATTTCACAGCTGTGACAAACAAGAACCCAGATGCCCAATGCTTATGAGACAACCAGCGCTTAGCCTATTTTGTTATTTCATCATTTCTCTGCAAGGACAGCATATGTGATTGCAAACAAAGCTGGAGGATCAGTCATGCCATACTGATGTCGTTCAAGATAAGGTGGAGGAAAACCTGAATGGGCTGGTGCCCAGCTTATATTCATAGCTTCTCCCAGTCTCGGCCAGTCAGCCAGGACATTCTGAGCTACAGAGTAAGTGTAAATGCTGGTGCGCTGGGTGGGAAGGTGCTATGATTTCTTTTAACCTTGGCATGAAGGAGCAGGACATTTTTTTCAAGAATATGTTAATTATAGGGACTTTTTAGATTTAGAGAATATGACAGGCATTCATGTCATTTAATGCATGAGTGCACCATGAAAATCTTTTGCTCCATTTCCATTTTCTGGATAGATCTCCAGAGTGCTTCTACCACAGCAAAAATTGTAATTCAGACTCAGCTGATGTTGCTAGCTGGCAAAATTAACAGCGGTACTTTACTATGGGTCCTAAAATTTAATCTGCTGCTGGATTTATTTGAAACAGTGTTATCAGTAGTACCTAGAAGATAAATGTCTATAGATAAATGGAATTAAATGTAATTTTAAAAAAATACTGTGTAGAGTGTTTGTGGCTAATTTCAAGGCTCAGTCTGGAGACCTTATTAATAGTGACATACTATACACCAGTATGTGTCATCTGGCAAGTTATATCATAACGTCTCATTTCTTGATTAACTAATATCTATATAGTAATAACCTCAGAAAGTTTTTTTGCAGTTAATCTATTATTATTTTTTGATGCATTGCTAGGGCTAAGCATTACAAGTATATCCCAGAAAACTCCATACCTATAATATCTGTATGAATCTAAAATAAATAAGTAGATTAATTAATTAATGTGAAAACCATAGCCATGTTATGCAAAATATAAAAAAAACCAACCACAACAGAAAGATGCGTAAAAAATTCTATTTGTGAAAAGAATACAATGGAGGAATAGAGGAGTGCAGGAAAATGACAAAAATAGCAGGATGAAAACTCAAATGAGGACCATGAAGAAGCTAATAGAGAAAAAGCTCATGTAACAAAAGGAGCAGAAGCCTTACACAGGGAAAAATTCAAACAACAATACAAATGAGCACATCATAAGAATTCTGTTCAAAACACTAATGTTGGCATGATATATGAACTGCAGAACAAATATCTGACTGTTAAATTATAGTTGTTTCTCTTGTTTTTGCTTGTAGGGTCTTCTAGTCTCACCCTCGTTCATGTTGAATAATGAGATCCCAGGCTGGACCCATCCAAGAATTACCAGTTGGCTCAAATTTGTCATTCTCAACTTTCCTCCTGGCACTGAAATGTTAGATGAGCAGGCTGTCCCCTTCCCATCCCGCTCCCCGATATACCTAGGAGTCCTTCTAATGCCACGTCCTTCTTTGTCTCAAACCGTCTGCCTGCCATGAAAGTGGATAAAACTCAGGAGACATCTCTGCAAGAAACACTTTGTTCTGAAGATTTCCATCAACCCCCCTCATCAGGTATTACCAGGGCCTATGCCTAAAGCATGAATGTTCCTGTATCAATTTTTGATGTTTTTTTCTGTATAGATCCTAGCCATCTGTAGGTTTTTTTCTCCTGCTGCTGAATGCTGGAGCTTGTCACGAAGCCAAATATTTTTCCATTGTGATCACTGTGTCAAGGAGCAGCTGGAATTTTTTTCTTACAACTCTGAGTAATGATTAGTTGTGAGTATATCACAAGGGATAGCAGTGTCTTGAGATGCTGAACAATTTGACATCATGTGGTAAGCTATAACCAGGACAATAGAAGTAACTTTCCGTTCATTGGATGTTTTGACCTCTCAGATCTCCAGTTACTCTTGACTCAGAAAATAAATTCATTGCTCATACAGTTAGCAGAGATCCTTGTCCTCTCATCTTCTCCTCTCTAGGTGTTGGAGACTGGGACGTGAGCTCTGGCATGGACCTTTCCTAACAGAATTGCCTTTCCCCAGGAAATTGTTGGGTAAGTGGTGATGAGGCTGCTCCCATCATGGACTGCTTCAGAAGAGAAGCTGTGTGAGGCCTGAGGGGACATACTGCCCTTCAAGCACTCTTTGGAGACCTAAATGAGTTTTCCCCCCAGATTTAACAATTTGAATGAGAGAAACATCAAAAGCAATTAAGAGAGAGAAATCTTTAATTAAAAATTCAGTGCAAGTTGCATTCCTGGGGGAGTGGGCACTGGGATCTGCCTGCCAAATTGGGTGACAGGAAAAGGACAGGTGTAGCCGATCCTATTCCATGGTGGGGATGTTCAGTAAGTGGGTCTCCTGAGATACTGCCAGGCCAGTTTTCTATACTGACATCTTTAAGAGTGACAATTTGGAGGGCTCCTCTCCAGAGAGAGGAGTCAATGCAGATGGAGCATGTTGGTTGCTGTGGAGACAGGCAGCATCCCCCTGTGAAGACAGTGTAATACAGAGGGGGAAAGCTCTGAGGGACATCACAAAGACAATTTATATCTTCCACCTCCTACTTCAGCCTGGCTGTGTTGCTGCTGTCTTCCTTCCAGCTTCTCTTCCCTTCCTAATTGTCTCCCCCTCTTTTCTTCAGCTCAAGTCTCCCTTCTTTCCTCATTCCTTTTCTATTCACAGCTCTTTCATCTACCTTTTTAGCCTCATTTCACCCCTCTTCCCTGGGTGAACGCATCTTGGTGAAGTTCTCTTCCCAGACACAACTACAGACTGATTTTGAATGCTTTTTTTTTTTTTTTCTGCTGAGAAATTGAGAGTAGGACAGTGTTCCCACTACAGTTCAGCCTTTATCAATATTGTTACCAGTTTCTGTATTTCAAGAAACCCTTTCTTCTGAGAAAACCTTGCTATTCTTCTTCATCCCAGTTTTGTCTGTTGGTGCCTACTTCCACCAGATCCTTTGGTACTCAGTTTCCCTGGCACAGAGCCGCAGCAAAGCTCTTTCTCCATAAAGAATTCTAGTTCTCTGTAGCACCAAAAATACCTTCTCTTTGGTTCAATAAAGGGACTGGTCATACCCGATCATTTTGATGTATCTCAGCACAATATGCTGATTTATTTTAGAAGCATGTTCTACTGAGTTTTTCTCATTGTTTCAGCACTCTAAGAGATCTGTAAATATTTTGAGAACCCAGGAGGTCCCAGACAAACACTTCCTTGCAAAGCTCTTTCATAAAAGAAAATATTGACATATCTAATATTTCACTGGCTTTGATTTTTCGTTTTTACTAGATTGGATGGTTATTTTGTTGTTCATTGTGGAGGGAAATTAATGATGGAGTCAAGTCTGTGTTTGTAATCCTGTGCAAAAGTTGTATTGTCTAAAGATTATTCCCTTATAAAATTACCATTAGCTTCTTTTAACAGTCCTTTTCTTTTGTTGAGCATCAGTTCACAGCGATTTTCTAACAGGCATTTTCACACTTAAATTCTTGAAAGAACCACAGGGTGGCAGAGTGATTAAACACATATCTGCTGGAAACGGTTTATTTCACAGATGTAAACAGACCGCAGTTGGGCGAGCCAGGGTAGCTGCTGGTGGTGATTATTCCAGTGGAGCTGAGTGGTGCCATCAGTTTGTAGTGTTTCTGACGTCTTGCAACAATGGTGGCATTGCAATGTCAGTCAGGGTAGCAGCTTCGCTGGCAGGGGTTCCTCAGCCACGGGATGTCTCTGTGTGCGGTGCAGCCTCACCTAACGACAGGATGTGATGCGGTTTAGGATGGAGACAACGCTGAAACCTCTGCTTTATAGAGTACTGTTTGACAAAGACAGGTTTTCTTTATTACAAGCCTCATCAATCATAGGGGAGTATGATTCTGTATCTCATGGCAGCAGCTGTTTGGCATCCTGTCAAGCTGTTTGTGTCTGTTCCTGCCACCAGAACCACATATCCACAGCTAGGTGCGCACTGTGTGCTTGCACCCCCCACCCACCCCAAACCCTGGCTGTGCTGCTCGCTCCAGGGCACAGAGGAGCCAAATCGCCTGAGGCAGAGTGTGCTCCTTCACGGGCAGCGTGGAAAGAGCAACAGCCAGCAGAAACTTGGGCTGAGAAGCAGCAACAGATAGAAAAGGACTAGTAAGGAACAGTGTCTTAGCCTGAGTCTCAGCTCTTAGGTGTTGTCTTCCAAGGGAGAAAAAAAAAGAAGGCTCCTGAGTGGTGAGGGCTGGTTACAGCACAGAGTCAAACTGTCAGTTCAAGCCACAGCGGTTTCAGCAAACCTTTTTGATCCAGCAACCAGACATCAGGGCGCATTAACACAGACAGAGCTGGGGTCCAGCTTGAGAAGCTGGATTTTACCACTTGGCTAGTAGGTGTTGTCTTCACACTTGAGATGTGGTTGAGAAAGCAGTTCCTTTCAGCTCTTAGTCACACTTCCCAGCCCATGCACTAAACTGGATATTACAAAAGCCCTGGACTACAACCTGGGCTAAACATATGATGTAGACATAGCTGAAGCTGAATGAGTTCATAATTGCTATCAGTTAAGTGCAGTATAAAATAAAGAGAAAAAAAAAAAGAATTACTGGAAATATGTGAGATCTTGAAAGATTAATGTTTCTGCCAGTTTTAAAGGTGCTTTTTGACAGGTATATTTTTTTGTGATGCTCAAAATTAGAAATTATTACAAAACTACTGAATATATGAAATAAAAGAAAATAGAAAATATTCCAGGTATAATAGATAAATAGAGGGACTTATAGAGTATATAGGACAAATGGCATCACTGGCATTGGGTAGTGCAAAATGCTGGTTTAGCAGACCATACTGTCAACTTGAGTTATTGGGTCTGCTGGTCTGATGTCAATTTCTGATCTTTTTTCTCATTGAAGCTGTTTGTTTCCATAAAATATTTATCTGTTCACAGGAGCAAGCACTAAAACATGTACCCGTCTCCTGGCCATGCTTTAGCCATCAGTCTGCACAAGAACCTCACTGTCTCTGGCCCAGTGAGTGTTTGAACATTTGACACAAAATGGAAAAGCTGAGTAAGGACAGGGTTAGAAAGCCCCTTTCAGATTGTCTCTGCCTATCTCAGGATCAAAATGCCTTTTTTTCTGCACTTCAGCTCACTATTATAACGATCACCAAGTCAGTGTCGCATGAAATGTAAGAATCTAAGCAGATACGTGTCTCACTGTAGACTGAAATGTTGGACACATTGTGAAAAATTCCTCCTGTTATCTCACTATGGTGGCTTTTGCAGGAACTTGGATGTTAGAATAGAAAAAGAGAAGTTTAAAACGTACCATTTTTTTTTTGCTGAAAACTTACTAACTTTTCCTGTGGTTTATCACAAGACTAAAATTAGCTTGGCCAGATGCATTCAGTCCTTTGAATCACACAAGCGCTGATTCTTCTGTCTAGCAGACAACTTAAGTTGTTCGAACTTCAAGCAGCAAATGAGCAGCAATGAATGTAATCTATGCACTGCCAAGAATGGGAAACACTATTGTACGTAGCCTGAAATGAGGAGGGGAGACTGGACAATACCTGGTAGTTCCTCTGGTTCCCCTTGCCAGGCCCCTAGTGCTAAGGAAGTGAAGCAGTTGAAACACAAAGACCAGGGAGCATTCTTTGCAAAGAAGCATGGGGATATAGAAAAAAAGTCCCCACAGTCATTTTCCATGAGTGTTGTAAGACCTGTGTAAATGAAAGGCCAACTTAAAAGCCAAAACCCTACTTTATGTGTGTCTTCCTCAGTAAGAGGGAACAAGTATTTTTGAATTTGATGTTTACATAATGCTGGCTTTTATATAAAAGATGTTAGGAAAAGCCAAACTGTTAACCCATCGAACAGCTCACCTGCTAATTTCTTTTCTTCCCAAAGTGCTTCACCATCTTTTGCATGAGGTGATCAATGCCTTAATCATTTGTCTGTCATTTTCCTGTTTAAAAAGCTCTGGTCATCCAAGCAAAGGAAAGACAAACAACCTTGTATGGGACTCAGGAACAACGCTTTAGGAGAAATGAGAAGTGCATACATAAATATCATTAATTTTTTCATGTGAGTGTCGCATGCTGAAATAAGCTTGCAGAAAATTAATTAGTGGGACTACAGAATTAATTTATCAAATCTCAGATTAATTTATCAAGTCAAAATGTAGGCCACACGCAATATTCTTTAAAGCAGTGAAAGCAATATTCTTATTTCACTATGTAAACATTTAGCGTTTTACGACTTGGGCATTTACTCAGTGAGATAAGAAAGTTTATACAAATTACTAGAATGTTTTCTAAAACCAGTACTCTTAATACAATGTCCCTATTCATGCATGATGTTCCACAGAATGTCATGACCTTGGGGGTTCAAATGTGTAGCCCAATACCTTACTGCATTCCAGAAGGCCTCCAGTGTCATCAGAAGTCACTGGAAGATACTTGAGCTTCCCTCATGCCTGTGGTACCAACTCTCCAGCAGACCTATGTGGCTCTTCTTACTCTCTTGATGGTGTGGAGGGTGAGTTTTAAAGTGTCCCAGGGCTCTAGCTCAATGATCTGTCATGCTCTTGGCTGAGGAATGCCTTCCTCTTAGCTACCTTCCCTTAACTCCAGCCATGCTAAGGTAAAATGTCAAGTATATCTAAAATAGATACCAACTCCTAAAATTGATCCTTTATTTTTAAAAAAGAAATCAATTTGCTTCCCAGGGGTTATCTCAGAGGGATGCCTCTCTCTCTCTTGCTGTCAGGATTTCAGGCTCTGCACATGCTGTCCCACTTCTTAGAGGAGCGTCTTTGTCTTGGTGGCCAGTTTCCCCTGGGAGGAAGGGTCAAGGCAATTTAATCTTTCACTAGACCTTATATTCTATAGCAGTCTGTACATTAAAAACAAACAAGCTACAAACATCTAAACAGGCTATTTTATGTAGTTCATTACTGGCTTTTGGCTGAAACATGACCCTTTGGGTTTATGTTAATTAACCATTTTTGGGTGACTGCAGGCTTGGAGTGACTGATGCCCAATTCCCTTCTCTTAGGCACACTGTAACTGTAAGAAATTCCAGTATGAACATGTGGAACAAATTACAAATGGAATATCAGTGTGCAAAGGCAAACATGGCCATGTATAATTATTAAATAATTCAGTAGAGGAAATTGTGCTGGCCTGCATTTCCCGAGTTGTAAGACTATGCAAGGGAAGATACGCATTTCAGGCTGCAGTTCCACAGCACCCTGAGTCAAGCCAATAGCTTGTCACTGCCTAAAGACAGCTTCTTCCCCCTTTTCCTCTCCCTCTTCCTCCTCTTTTGTTCCTGCTCCAAGCTGCCCAGGCCCACGCCACCTTGGTGCCAGCTCTGGTGCTCATTGGACCCTACAGCCACCTGCACAGCTCTGCCTGCTAGCCCAGAAGAAACTCTCCACTTTCTGGTACTCTTCTGCCTGTTCAGTGAACTGAGCTGCAGCAAGCGGAGGTCCTAAAAGTGGGACAACTAGCATAAGACACGTTGCAGATTGTGCTGTCGGAGCCGAGAACGGTGTATCCCCTTTTCCCAGTGGTGAATCAGCCAAACCAAGGTGATGGAGCTGAGGCTTACCCAGAAATGGTCTGCAACATACAATAACTGACTCCTGAAATTATCTTTCCTTCAGTCATGTGACAAAGTGCTTGATAAAAATTGCTGTGTAAATTCTTTGTCCTAAAGATAAGGTCAGATGAGATGGTTGTTTCAATTCCCTTTTTGTTTCCAGCTCTGTGAATCTGTACTTTGTATGTTTTCAGTATGAGTGGAATTAGAGGGTGTTTGCGCATATTCAGATTAAACACGTCTTCTGAATTTACAGCAAGCGAGCTCAAGCTGTAGTGTTTAAGGTGTCCTCTCTCCCTGGCTGGTTCCGTGAATGAAATGAAGCCAGATTCTGTTTTTCTCCTTTGCCACTCATGGATCTCTGGTGCTCTTTGAGACCTGCAAAGGTGCTCATTAAAACAACTATACTGAGTTGAACCAAAGGTCCATCTAGTCCGGTGTTCATCTCTGTGGCTATAAGCAGATGCGCAGGGAACAGCAGGGAAAGCGTATATGAAACGTCTTGCAAGTGCTTGCCTGGCTTCCAATTATTTTTAGCAGAGAGAATTTCCTGAGCTGGATGTGGCTGCTGTCTGCTTAGGAACCCTCTGTAGGTTTCTTTTCCAAGTACTTGTCCATTTTTAACTTGACTTGAAGTCCCGTCTTTCACATCCAGAGCCTCCTTTGGTAATAAATACCACAGGCGTACTAAGGGCTGTGCAGAGAACTGCCTTCTTCCCATTGTTGCCTGGTTGCTACTGGGTTCATTTGATTCCCCCTTAGTTCTTCTCTTGATTCTGAAACTATCGTCTTGGTCCTGAATCGATGACAATATTGCAAACACTTAAGCATCCGCAATTTCCATGCACACAGAGTATGTGCAGGCAGAAATAAAGGCAATGAGTAGGCAAGGCCCGTGTATCTTTTAATTGCACGGGTTTGTAAATGAAAACCATGGCTGGGCCACTGCAGAAGATGCCTCCTAGATTGTTTTTTTAAAAAGGCTGGGGATTTTTCCCCATTGAAAATGTTCACAAACAGCGCTCATGACCTTGCACTTTACTTCCCATTGCCAAGACTAAATAGTGAGAGAAATGCTCCTCTGCCCTTTCAGGAATTCTGCATCCACTGTCGCCTGGAGACAAAGAGGTGAGGTGGACAGGGGACCAACGTCTGAAAACAGCCCCTGAGGAGCAGGTGAGCAGAAATCATGGTGGTGGGAGAGCAGCAGCAATTTTGAGGGTGAAAATCCGGATCTATAGCTTTCTCGATGCCCATTCCTCCCCATTCCCCCCCCATCGCTCAGGATAACTGCCAGGCGCAGCGCGCACTACCCGAGCGGGCGGCCGCAGCATCCCACCGGCCCCGGCAGCCCAGCGCCGACCCTCGCACCCCGACCCCGCTTTGCCTCCCTGGAACCCCCCGTTGAAGGGAGCCCGCGGGGACTTCGCCACGGCAGGGGAGCGCCGCGCTCCTCCGTGCGCGGCCGCCTTCTCCCCCCGCCCTCCCCGCCCCGGGGCAGGCGGAGCGGCGGAGCTGCCCTCACCGCAGCGGGGCCGGCGGGGAGCCGGAGCCGGCCCTCTCCCGCGGGGACCGGGCAGAGCCGACCCTGCCGAGTGACAGCCGGGGGGGGACGCTGCTGCCTCGGCGAGCCTGGCTGCGGCTGCGGCGACTGCAGCCATGTGTTTCTCCGCCTGCCTGTGACACAATAACACGGGAAGCGGCGCGGGGAAGGGGGGGGATCCGAGCCTGCCGAGGGGAAAAGTGACCTGCCCCGCTCAGGTGAGCCGAAGCAGCGGGGGACGGCAGCTGCTGTCCCCCCAACCCCTCAGTGACAAGCTCTGCGGCCGCCGGGCCGGAACAGGAGGGCTCCCGGTGGAGCTGCCAGCGGGGGCAGCGCAGCCGGGGCGGGGGGCGGCGGGTCCCTCCGGTCCCCCCTCACCCGGCGGTGCTGTGCCCGCAGGCCGGCGGCGATGGAGGAGGGCATGCAGCAGAAAGCGACGGAGCTGGAGCACATGGCCGAGGTCCTGCTCACCGGCGAGCAGCTCCGGTAAGCGGTGCCGTCCCCCAGCTTTGCCGGGGATACGTCCCCGGGGGTCAGCAGCAGCCCCCGTGAAGGCAGAGCAGGGATCTACGGGGCGGAGGGCGAGGGTCTGTTCCCTCGGGCTTTCCTTTTAGCACCAGAGCACCTGCCCGGCTTCCAGCGCGTCCCCGAGCTCCGGCCCCGCTTTCCGCAGCGAGGAGGAGGGGGGGGGGGGGGGGTTGCAGCCGGCGCTGCGAGCCCGAGGATGTAAGTCACCGCCTCGGGGGTCTTCTGCTCCCGGGGACCTTTGCTCTCCTGCGTGGGATTGGAGGCGTTAAGGGGCAAGGCTGCTGGATCTCTGAAGGGATCAAGCGATGCAGAAGGAGAGTTGCATCTTTAAAGATGAAAAAAAACCCCAACCCAAACAAACCCTGAGCACTAGTGTTTCAGCACTCCAGCGAGAAACCAGCACAGCGCAGGGAACCGCTCCCGCACAGCCCCCCGTGTGCGCTCCGGCTCCTGCGGCCGTGCCGGGCGGTGTCACTCAAGGGGGGCTCCTTATCCGAAGGGCTCGTTTGTATTTTGCATCAGCTGGTCCCAGCAGATGGAAGGGGATTCCTACTGTCCGCACCAGCAGTAATTAACAGTGCTGTGCGACTGGAGTTGTGTGCAGCACAGAAACCGTTAACAAAAATGCCTGACTCAGTTAGTTTTAAATTTCTGTGATGTATTTAGTATGCCATCTGTACCCATGCACTACAGAGGAGAAAAAGAAATGTTAAGGCTTTTGGCTTGTTGATGGAACATCTTGCGATTCAGGAAAAAAAATCCTATTATTGTGTGTTATATGTGTAACTTGAAAGAGATTGTAGAAATTTTTTCCCACTCGTTTTTGCTTGAATTTTCTGTGAACTTTTTTGCTCAAATGCCAGTCAAACACTGCAAAAGTATAGAAACGTTGCTTGATTTGGGAGATGCCATCGTTGCTTCTAATACAGACACTGACATTGTTACTGGTTGCATCCACATAGTAAGGACCCTATGATGCACACCAGTGGTATCCATGTTTGGGATGGATACCCCAAAAACTTTGTTTTAGTGGTTTGGCTCCCGTACACACCAATGTCTGCTCCAAGCTTGAGATTCCTCTTCAAAGTAGCCTGAAGGGAAACCTAAGGTGACAGGGTGTACCAGCACACAGGCTCTGCAGGGTGGACTTACTGCTGAGTTGTTCATCCAGGTACCTGATAAGAATACTCCTGTTCCTAATTAATCTCACTAGAAATTGAAGACTGAAGGCTAATACAACATTTCTATTAAGATCACATTAAGTCTTTCTATATACCTCATAATGAAACGTAAAAGCACAAGTTTTGCATTCCTTCCCTAAGGAAAAGACTGAGGAAACTTAACAAATCTGACTCCTAAAATCAGCTCATTAGTATCACAATCAAGGATGACATTTGTTTTCTTATTTATTTAGGTAATTAAACATGGTGCTATTTTTGGGCAGGATGATCTACAGATACAACATAATTATCTCCCATCCTGTGAAGCTACCTATGGGCATGCATTCCCTTGCAAATCTGTAGGAAGTGGCCTAGATCTCCTTGGACTGTGGTTCCATGAGCAACTCAGCCTGCATGTTTAGCTACTGCTGAACGGGGAGATCTGCTCTCCCCCTCACCTTGTTCCTACTTCTCACTCCTGGCTGTGTAGTCCCACCTCCTCCCTCGTGCCTGCTCATGTAATTCTTGTACTTCTCTGGAGCAGATCCAATGTGGAGATCTGGTGGGCAGGTTAGTTTTCTGATCTGCTGACTGCTGGAACCCACAGGAGAGAGATGGTGGGAATGCAGAGCCAGGAGCAAGAAGAGAAGGTAGTGGAGAAGAAGCGACATCTCTCATTTTGGCAGCAGTGAGCTGTTGGGTCAGCTGGAACTGTCTTGTGAAACTGCACCCAAAATTGTCTTTCTTCCCCCAGTTTTTTGTTAGCTTTGTTCTGTTTCTCTGTCAGGATACTCTATGCAAAGGGTTAGTTTTCTTCTGTTTTCCAGACAATAAAAGCCATGAAATATCTGATAGAAAGCTGGCTGGTAGACAAGTTTTAGCCAACCCTGCATTTAAAGTTTCCCTTTTCCTGTCCAAGATAAGTGTATAATTGTTAAGACTAAATGAAAACGTGGAGGGCTTTCAGGATCAAAGACAGGCTATCTCAGCAGCCTTTGGGCAGGCAAACAGATGATAGAAAACCAGCACACACATGCACTCAAGGAAACACACTGTACCCTATTCTTAGTGATGCTTACAAATGCAAGATAAGCCCCCAGCAGGAGTGATGCAGCCAGACAGGTGATTATGTGTGTATTTGGGTGAAAGTGCATATGAGCAAGTGTTGCATACTGCGAGGTGAATGCATAACTTAGGAGTAAAAGTGTAAAACGAAACAGCGAGCAGGGCGTTGCTTACATAAACCCAACCAAATGTAGGTATTTAAAGCACTCTTGTACTAGACCAAACAGCACGTGTGTCTAAGCTCAAATACTTATGAGAGCTGCTTGGTTTAAATTCTTTACAAAGTTCCTATTGCCTGTCTTGCCTCAGCCTCATGTGTTGCCTCATGGTCCCTGTTCCTGTGCCCTGTTTGCAGTACATCTGTCCCTCTCTGGCAGGGACCTCCTCATGCAGTGAGGGCTGAAGGCACCTGAGCAGCGCCTTGGTGAGCCTGGCTTTGCACAGGGGCAGTGCCAGCAGTGGGGATGGAAGCGCTCTGCCCCCTTCACCTCCCTGGGCAAGTGCACGCTGGCTAGCGGAGGGAGAAGAAGGAGGCCAAAGACTTTTTTCGTTCTTGCCCCTGCCCTTCAGTTGCTTATGATCTGTGTTTTTCCTTTGTGAGGTCAGAAGCCTCTGCCCCGGTGTGTGCTATGCTGCTGACACCTGAGGAGCTGGCTTCTGGCACATACTTGCTCTGGGCTTGCACCTGCAAGCTTCAGTCATGAGCAGTTTGTGGGAGATGAGGCCGTGACGTAAATCCTGGTCCATGAGTGGAGTGATTTATGGAAAAAGTAACAGGAACCTGAGCTACTTTTTAGCAAACATGGTAAATTTTTACATCCAGCACTGTCCTTTACCTCTATACTGAGTAGCTGGCTAAGCAAATACCTAACTCTTGGTTAATAGAAACATATTTTTTAAAGTGAGGACTTCTGAAGTTTGATTCTTGGTGGGCCTTTAAATTACCAGGCTGACAGCCTGATGAAACAAAGCTGGAGATCTCAATGGTGTGGCACTTCAGAACAGCCCTTTGGCAGGTTCTTGCTGCCATGCAGGAGACTAGGAAGAGCAAGGCGAGAGATGGGCACGATCAGGAACATATAACGGCATTACTGAAGTCAATGAGAGTTTTATTGGAAGGAAGCTCATTTCCCTCCCAGTCAAAGGCAAGAGTTTGTGCCCATTTCAGTACTGTTCAGCAGAAGGATTAAAGTATCTCTGTCTGGGTTTGAGCATTAACTTAGTTAGAGCTGATCTTGCAACCGAAAGGAGTGTCAATGGGCATGTTTTGATATACTTGCTGGCTGCTTGTCTTACAAGTCAGGGGTGCCTGAAATCTTCCTTGTCTGCTAATTGTTTCTTGATGCCAGATTGTCCCTCATTTCTTGCAGAAAATGTGGCTAGTCATTCAAAGTATCTTCAGGCTTCAGTTGACCAAATGGCAATATTAAGAGAGCACTTTTTTTTTCTTTTAAATCAGAAATTGCCATTGTATATATGATGTGATTCTCTGTAGTACGTGTAACTTCAATGACATTTAATGTCTCTGCAGAGACATTTTGGATACCTCTTTATCATCAGCCTTTACACAAAGTAACACCTTTCCCGAGTCACACTTCTGCTAAATAGTTGAGTAAATAATTAGGAAACTTGTTAGATGAGCCAGGGATTTTGATAGAATAGTTCTTATAATTCAGCATCTTCTTTCCTTCTGCTTAGGGAAATATGAAGCATGTTTCTTAGAGATTTTTCTGTCTTTCAGAAGAGACAAAGTGCAAGATACAGTTCAACAGAAATTCAGTTGCTTTTTTTATCACAGTTTGTATATGAGTTTCATTTTACAAAAGAGGTTTTATGTGATAAACAGCTATACATTTTGAAGCTGCAAGAGAAAAGTCAAAACCAGTTTTCACTGGTCTTTGGAAGGTCTCACTTCAGGAGGATTATCACTTTAAAAAAACTTCTTAATATATTGACGTGCATAACTTTCAGAGTCATTAACTTCTGAAGGATGATAGCACCTACAGGTCTATAATTTTTTTCTTATTCTGAGCAATAAATAGTCAACCTTTTTTCACAGTGGTAGGGTTCAAAAGTTCATTGGCATTCTAAGGTGCAAAGAACCCAGTGCACATAACAATGTTTCTAGAGATATGTAATCAAGAGAGCCTTAACATTAATATATTGCTATAATATAGGAATATATTAACCATATAGTTATATAATTTATTAAATGCTTTCACTGTATTTGAAAGTATATTAAGACTCTAGTGATGTGCTACTACAGCTGTGTAAGATTATACACTAAAAGGAAGGTAAGGATTTAAGATATAGAATTGTCTAGAGGTCACTTCCTCTCAAGTTAGATCCTGACCAATCTTCAGATATTAAGCAAACTGATATGCCATTTTTAGATGACATTTTTTGATCTGCCTAAGCCAATCTAATATTGTACTTCCACCTAAAGGGCTATTGTGCTTTCCACCACCTGCACCATGTTCTTGCAACTTGCTTAGTTCTCCACCAGTGGTTGCATTTTCCTTAGCCAAGAGCTACTGATCAGGCTCAAAACTAGCCCTGAAAAAGTAGTTTTCAGTCGTTTCACTTGGGAAGGCTCTTGTCTGCTGACTTCATTGGGGTGGATAGGACACAGAAGATTATATCATCAGATCTCTGTGGAACAGAGTGCTCCAGAACTCTCTGTCCAAATAATTTTACTTTCATTAAATTGTTTTCCAAAATCAAGCAACCAAAAAATTGGCAATCTTCTCTGTGAAGTGCCACCAGAGTAATAAATACACTGAAAGAAAAGGTTTGAAAGTGGAGGTTGGTAAAGCTGCAAAATGAAGCACTCTGAAATCAAGAAGTTTCCTGCTAACTCTACCCAATCACATCACTTTCAATTATATATTTTATTTAATACAAATTATTTAAATTTTATAAAAAGCGTGTACTTCTCAGATTAATATGTTCATTTTTCTAGAATCTTTGATACCTGATGCACCTTCTCATGTGTTTCAGTCTTGCCCATTTGTACTAATTTTAATGACATCAAGTGTCATATGTATATATAAGCATGCATGCATGCACAGATACATTCATATATGCATGTATATATGATATATGACATAGGATATATGGTTTATATATTTGTGTGTGTATATATATATATATACATGTGACATGTATATATGATTCCTGGGCCAGGAATCTCAATTTCTCATGTCCTTCAACAAAGTTTGTGGCTATTCAACATTTCTAGAAATCAAGATGTAAGACCTTTGTTTGTGCAGCTCATTCCATGAAGCTCTGCCTTTTAGTACTTCAGTCATTCCTGTCAGCAGCTTTCCTCAAGCACAATTCAGAGATCAAGTAGTTAACAACGCATGTGCAAATAGCAATTGCTCTTTCGCTATGTACACAAGAAGGCGGATGTTGTACGAGTGGTTTGTACTGTATATTTTATGTATTCCACTCCAGATGAAGTCAATCATTAACTTTAGTCTCAGGTTAGCAGAGATCAGCAGGCAAGCAAAGGATCCTAGATGTGGGTAGCATATGCAAGAATATTTTTTATTTATTTTACATTAGAGCAACTTCCCATGAACAGGTAAAGGAAACTTCTGATATTGATGCTTATGCAAGGAAGGCAGAATTAATGTGACAAAGGCAATCTGGCTTTGCAGTTATTACACAATCACTGCTCCTGTGGGGGCAGTGGCCGTAGGCTGGCACCGTGGCAGAGAAGTCCTCCTGTCACTTGTCATTATTATTTACTATTTGTGTAGTGATAGCATGTAGGAATTTATCTAGCTATTTATCAAGTCCCGGCAGGGGTAGGCACTGTATGCTCAGAAGAAAAATAAAGCCTTTGTAACAGAAATCTTGGCTGTAGTTGGTAGCGGTTTCTTGCAGCAGTAGCGGGCTCTGGCTGGCGAGAGAGGGTCTATGTGAAGCCACAGAACTTGAGGAACCGAAATGAGATTCTGTCAATATTGGGATTTCTGGTTTGGGAGGTCAGGCACCAAGCCCAAGAGTGGCATCCCAAAAGCACAGAGAAAAATACCCCCCAATCATGGAGATGCAGAGGTGATACTGTGTGTGCTGGGATGGGTAGGGAGCTCTGGGTACCATGTTCAGAAAAAGATCTGCTCTTTTCTCCCTCCAAAGTCACATCTGTAGGGCCAGAGATCAGACTGAAACCAGCTTTCACTATTGGATAAATGGATAAGGACTAGGAAGGAATCAGTGCATCTTATTTTAATTGAGGTATTTCTTATATCTGTAGACTCCAGTCCTTTTTGAAGTGTAAAACTTTAAGAAGTTCAGTGCTTTCTGTGATGTCAAACTTAAGAAAGTGAAGGGTATTGTCACAGCAGCAGACATTAACCTCTCCGCAGTCCAGCTAAGTTCCTGACATAGACTTCTTCATCCCCCTCACTAAGTGTCCAGGAACTGAGTGCTGGCTTGGGTGGTAGCTCTTAGCTTAGGGGCTGGTCTCAGAAGCAGACATTCCTTCCTGAGGCTCTGGGCCCTTCTACCTTTCTTGCCACTTATTCTGCTTTTTATTTTCATAACCCTTGTATTGTGGATGTGTTAAGTCTTTTGCCTCTTTCTTCCTGGCAGAGAAGACTTGTGTGAGTATTTTTGCTAAC
Organism: Numenius arquata; assembly: GCF_964106895.1. Lineage (NCBI taxonomy): Eukaryota > Metazoa > Chordata > Aves > Charadriiformes > Scolopacidae > Numenius > Numenius arquata. The sequence goes on from NC_133578.1 coordinate 63,833,221, forward strand.
TGAAAGATACTTTTTTTCCTGTGTTCAAGGCTGGGGCTGAATACTGTCACCTCCCCAAAATAAACTTTTGTGGGAAGAGATTAAACTGATGAAGAACTGGCAAAGAGGAGGAAAGGCTGGGTAAGAAGCAAGAGCTAAGCAGGTTTGGTTTGTGTCCCTGATCCCTGACGAAAAACTGTATTGAGGCTCTAAAGGTTAATAATGACAGAAACTGCAAAGCTTCAGGTCTCAGCATAACTGCTGGCATTCATTGGGTGAAGGATGCGCTTCATGTTAGTCATGGGCTGTTGGTTTTTGTTTTCTTAAGCAAGAGCAGAACACATAAACCATATATTTTAAACAATTTTAATGTATAAACCACTGGAGTTAAATACAGCTTAAACCTATTTGAGTACAGTCTCACAAGGATCCTTAGTTACACTGATTTCAACTAAGACTGTTGGTACACTTTGATTGGTAAAAAACTGGCTGGAGGGCTGGGCCCAAAGAGTTGGTGGTGAATGGAGTTAAATCCAGTTGGTGGCTGGTCACAAGTGGTGTTCCCCAGGGCTCGGTATTGGGGCCAGTTCTGTTTAACATCTTTATCAATGATCTGGGCAAGGGGATCAAGTGCACCCTCAGTAAGTTTTCAGATGACATCAAGCTGAGCAGGAGTGTTGAACTGCTTGAGGGTAGAAAGGCTCTGCAGAGGTATCTGGACAGGCCAGATCGATGGGCTGAGGCAAATGATAGGAGGTTAAGCAAGGCCAAGTGCTGGGTTCTTCACTTGGGTCACAACAACCCCATGCAGCGCTACAGGCTTGGGGAAGAGTGGCTGGAAAGCTGCCCAGCAGAAAAAGATCTGGGGATGTTGGTCAACAGCTGGCTGAATATGAGCCAGCAGTGTGCCCAGGTGGCCAAGAAGGCCAATAGCATCCTGGTTTGTATCAGGAATAGTGTGACCAGCAGGACTAGGGAAGTGATCGTCCTCCTGTACTCAATACTGGTGAGGCTGCACCTCGAATACTGTGTTCAGTTTCAGGCCCCTCACTACAAGAAAGACATTGAGGTGCTGGAGTGAGTCCAGAGGAGGGCAACAAAGCTGGCGAGGGGTCTGGAGCACAAGTCTTATGAGGAGCAGCTGAGAGAGCTGGGGTTGTTCAGCCTGGAGAAAAGGAGGCTGAGGGGAGACCTTATCTCTCTTTACAACTACCTGAAAGGAGGTTGTAGCCAGGTGGGGGTTGGTCTCTTCTCCCAAGTAACAGGCGATAGGATGAGAGAAAACAGCCTCAAGTTGTGCCAAGGGAGGTTTAGATTGGATATTAGGGAAAATTTCTTCACTGAGAGCATTATCAAACATTGGAACAGGCTGCCCAGGGAAGTGATGGAATCACCATCCCTGGAGGTATTTAAAAGATGTGTAGCTGATGGACATGGTTTAGTGGTGCACTTGTCAGTGTTAGGTTGATGGTTGGACTTGATGATCTGAAAGGTCCCTTCCAAGCTAGAAAATTCTATGATTCTATGTTTCCATGATACTAGAATGAGGAGACAAATTTACAAAGGCAGTTTTCCTCCACTAGCTAGCAGAAGGAAAGCTGAGAAGGGATTTTTAATCAATTTCATAAATATCAACAACAGTCATGAGTTGCTGTAACTGTAAACAGTTTTTTATTTTTTTTTAACTGTTTGGAGATTTGACCTTTTCCTTGAATCCCACATTTTTCCTGTGGCCTTAAGGAGAAATTATTTTATTGTGCATAAGCTTTTACTACTTGCAGCAGAAAGAATAAAACTGATGTCAGGGTTAAAGAAAAATAAAATATTTAAGCCTACACTACCAGGAGAGTGCTATATAACAGGAGTGGATGTGATACAATGTGCAATCAAGCATTGAGTTGCACGGAAGTATGGAGAAAGGGAAAAGATAACGCACAGACTGTGTCACAGGGTCACTCAGGCTCTAGAGAAACCTGTGGAGCCAAAGGAACCTCCTCAGGCAGCGATCATCATCAGGTCTGCTTTTGTTACATGTATTTTTCTGCTCCTCAGCTTAGCTTTTTGTCATGGTACAGCTACACAGGGATGCAGGTGCGCCTGGAGCTAGGGAAGTGGAGAGGGCTAATAGTTTGGATGGCTAAAACTTCAGGCTAGTACTGCCATGGAAAGCAGTGGTCCTCTCTTTGTTGTACACACACCAACATAGGTGTTTCTTCCTCCTGGTTCCCTCCTCTGTGCTTTCCCTCCTTCTGACTGGCTTATGCATCTCTGGACCATCACCACACAGAGACCTGCAGGGCTTTTAGATGGCTGATGTTTCAGTTGGGTCAGTTTTACAAACCGATTTACCGCACGACCGCATAAAAGCTTTCTCTGAAGAAATACGGGGGGAGAAATGGGTGCCGGCTTACCCCATGTCACTGGTTTAAGGCTGTGGTTTTCTGATACAGGGGATCTAAGTGCAGGCTGCTGGTGCCCCGCTCTTATCACTGCCCTTGCACTGCACGCTGGCGTTTGTCTGGGATCAGAAGTTCAGAGAACTAAAGCAGCTGAAGCCAAATAAGATAAATTTAACTTTCTAAACAGGCTCAGCGTGAGGTCAGACCGGTGCCAGCACTGGAGTGAGGGAGCCAGCAGAAACGTGTGGTCAAGGACAGAGTGGGAACGGTGGCAGCAGCCACTGCTGGGTTTGCTTGGCCACCCCCTCAGTGCTTAATTTGCCTAAACTAAACTCAACATGGGTCAAACATTACTGGATTTCCATTAAAAAAATTCAGACTCTAGTAGAAGACAGACTGTAAAAATCATGTGGAGTTTAAATGCCCAATACACATCTTGATACTAAATAGAAACTATGTTTGCGATTTGCTTGTGTTATTTCTCTTTCAAGGTTTTTACCTTTGCTTCTGCACTCTTGTCAGGGTATTGTGCATGAATAGAGACAAACACGGACATGTCAGATGTTTTAAAATTTGTACTACGTAATTTATATGACTAGCACACCACAGTGCTGCTTCAGAAACCTACCTTAATTATCAGCCCTATAATTTTACTGTCTTCATAGTTTGCTTCTTAACAGCGCCTCAATCTAGTAAATGCATTCAGATCTCAAAGGCGCATTTACAAATAATTAAAAAATATGCCTGATTGGGCTTGCTAATTCAGAGCAAATATAGAAGCTGGTTTTCACATAACAAGGCCATAATTCTCCATTTCCTTGCAATTGTGTGGGTGATTACATGGGCTACCACAGCTGTGTCACAGCAATTTGCAGGCAGGTGAGAGTTTTCTGGTTTCTGTGAAGAACCAGGGGACTGTGGGTCATGCTATGGGTTTTACAGCAGCATTGAGCCGATGTGTCTAGCTGCTGCTGCAGAAAAGGGCCACCCAACTCCCCTGGACTGGGGCTGCTGCTGCTTGGCCTGGTGCACCTGCATTGGTGCATGTTCAACCCCATGGTGAGCAGTCTGGGGAGCTCAGCCAGGTTATTACAAACTAATGCTAATGACAGTGCAGGGGATAAGGTTGGCTGGCCTGGCGTCAGGGGATGAGGAGCTCCACAGACCCCCCCTTTTACTGGGGGACCGCACAGCGATACTGGCTTCTCATGGAGTCAAACCCTGATGTTAAAGTACAGCTATACCAGTCCAGGAGACCCTTCTCACCCCTTTCACCCATTCTTTCCCTGCCCAGCCCCTGTTTAGATGTCAAGCTTTTTGTAGAGATCATAGCAATGCTGGACAGGATTTGGGGGGCTACATCCAGACAGCTCTGGGGGTGTCTGAGTGAGGGTGCCTCCTGTGGATTAAGGCAGCAAGCACAAAGATGCTCACTTGAAGATTTAAAACTGAATGGCAAAACTGGAACTAAATGGCTGGTCAGAGTGAAAGCCAACACTGCCTGAGAGACGGTGATAGTGAAGGTGGGAGCTTGAAAGTGAAGATAAGCATGGTAGTACTGTGTTTCATGTGACAGAAGAGGAGTCATCAGTGGAAGGAATAAGGGAGATGGGCAACATTACTGAGGTCAAGAGCTGCGGAAACTATCTTTCCAAGAGCTTTCCAGCTAGATAAGATGATGTTTGTCAAGGATAGTGCATAGAAGAAACCTTGGGGTGTAAGATAATAGAGAAGGAGAACTTGGAACAGAACTTTAAGTTTCTGGGAGAGAGGTGTAGGTGTCCTGGAGGTGCATTGCATGAGGAATCTTCAGAGACTAAAGTTCTCTGCTGATAAGCAGCACTAACACTATCATATTTATTCTTATATAAGGACATAAGGATATAATCTACCTGGTTTGAGAGGATTCTCCCAGTAACACAGCTGCCATCTAGCACAGTGGCCTTTGACTTGGAGTTGTGGAGGTTTATGTGGGTTCCTTTTCATTGCTTCGCACACTAAGGGCCGTTGCCAAAATGGGTATATTGCCATAATGTTTCCATTAATGTTCAGCTGAACTGTTGTACAACCCACTGGCTCTGTGTTTTCACCACTTTCCTGCACATTGGGCCAAATGAGTTTATTGGCAAGAGTTAAAAAGAAGTGTTCGTATGTTGTATCCGTTGCTCTTCACATTGTTACTCATGTCTTTAAAGCCTTGGGGCTGCCTAAAGAAAGACTGCGTCTTCCTTTGTGTATTCACAAGCCATTCCCAGCTCTGATTTAAGAGACAAACCAAACACAAGGCATAATTACAGTATGGTTCATAAAAACAATGATTTTTAATTTCATTCCAATGAGTATTGCAGAATATTCACAGGAAGCTGAAGTTGTAAGTGCTTGTCAGAGGAATTAGAGTCCAGCACTTATGCTTATCCTCTTTGGTAGGACAATCTGTCAGCATATGGCCAACACAGAATCACAGAAACACAAAATTTTAGGGGCTGGAAAGGACCTTCAGAGATCATCAAGTCCACCCCCCTGCCAAAGCAGGTTCACCCAGAGCAGGTTGGAGAGGAAAACATCCAGGCGGGTTTTGAATATCTCCAGAGAAGTGAGACACGTCACTCAAAGTTAGGATTGCAAATAATGGAAATGGCTTCTGAAAAGATATTAGCTACGCATTATTTATAGCACTGATTGTCAGTGGGAGAACAATTTCCTTTCATTTTTTGCAGAAAAGATCCTTCTCTTGATAATTACACATCCTTTTCTGCAGTAGCATATAATTGTATAGCTTAGAAATCAGGATGATATAATAGAAAGCTGTTAATTGTTTCCTGACGCTCAGGATATAATTAACTTATACTTCCCTCTAGCTGAAATTAATTTATTTTTACTAAGATGTAGAAAGAGTAACTCCTAGCTTAAATGGCTATTTTGTTGCTTGGTCAGTGCAAACAGTGGGAGACTGTGATGTGAAGAAGCTCATAGCAGCGTTATATGTACAAATCCCAAAACAGACTGTACAAATACCATTTTGAGAACTATTTGGGGCTAGAAACTTAAAGACTTGTCTTGGACAATTAAAGTATTTTCAAAACTAATAGCATTTGGACAAATTCAGACCTTTCAAGTGTTTTGGGAAATGGTAGAAATAGATGAGGTCAAATTAATAAGTAGAACTCTGTGACAAGAAAAATGACTCCATAATAGGAGCCATTGGTATCATATTGCTGCTTGTCTAATTAGACAAGGCGATAAAAGTAGGTTCTTAAAAGCATGATGAACAAAAGAAATAAAGCCAGGTTTATTAAAAGCTTATTTTAATAACCTTAATTTATTTATTTAACCTTAATTTATGCAAAATTATGCTATTATCTAAAATAGACAGCAAAAAGGTGTCTTCGTACAAGAAGCAAGCCCCAAGGAGGGCTGGTTCTCAGGGTGGGTTCGGGCTGGAGCACGTGATGTACAAGGTGATGCCAAGGGCTCGGTCTGCTCAGCCCAGAGAAGAGATGGCTCCAGATCTTAGTGCTGGTTGCAACTACTTAAATGAGAAGATGTAGGGAAACAGGGACAGAGTCTTTTCCAAGATGCCCAGGGTTAGGACAAGAGGCAGTAGGCAAAATTTGCAAGGGAATTTCTAATTAGATATTTGGAAAGAATTATTCACAGTGAGGGTAAGTGAAAAATTGGAAGAGGGGCCCAGAGAAGCTCAGGGATAATAAAACCTTGCCTGGACGTGACCCTGAGCAACTTGGACTAACTGGACTAACTTTCAGTATGAGTTGGACCAGATAACCTCCAGAGGTCCCTCCCAACCTGGCTTACTCTATATTTCATGAAGACATAGTGTGATGTCTTCTTTAAGCTGTGGTGGTTGATGTTATCAGCATTTTGTTACTGGCTGGTAACCAGAGATCATTATCCACTCAGCTGCATTGGTGGGAGGGCTTCTGAGAATACTTCCTAGCCTACTTCAGTGCAAAATCAGCTGGATGAGCTCGTCCAATGGATGCAGTACCACTCCTTTCACATTGTCCAACTTTTCAAGTGAATTTAAGGACAAGAAGTGCATCAATTTCCAAATGAATGCCCAAGAATTTTTGAAATCTCTCTGTTTCCACTGAGATTTTTATGAAGATGTGAAGGCGAGAACCTGATTTCCTTGACTGTACTGTCTTAAGTCAGGCCAGGATTTTACCCCAGATCACGTGATATTCACGAGATGCCAACATCACAACTCTTCCTGCCACCAAGAGAGATTTTCAAGGTATCTGTGAGCTTATCTGTAGATCCATTTCTTAAGAACTTGTAGGACAGAACCCAAAGTACGGATACTTAGAACATGCTGGTTTTATATCAGTCCTTGAAGGATGAGAACAGAGAAAAGATTGGGGGCAGTGTACAGAGTAACACATGCTGGAAGGCCAGTAGATCACGTTAGTGCAAGAAAACCTGCTGGCATTACATCGTGTTGGCATTACATCGTGTTGGCATTACAAGAGGAACAGCAATCTCAGGGCAAGCCACCTGCTCCTCTGTTCCCACTGCCTGCACAGTGATACACAACAAACAGATCGAGCACTCTCAGATCTTCTCACGCTGTGCACAATGGGCCCAGTTTGGGAGTTTATTTGTGTGCATAAATTCCATTTTTTCCATAGTCCTGCGGCTCCAGCTTTGCTTGTGGAAAGTGGGTTTTCAGTCCCGCATTGAGGGAAGAAGATACTGGAACTGTTAACACTTTCTTCCCTCGGAGGGGCATATCTTATCCAATAATCCGTTTGGAAGGTAACGAGATACATTCCCTTGCCTTTACAGATGCAATCAAAGACATGATTAAATCAGGCACGTGCCCAACCATTATCCCACTTTTTTGAAAATAGTAATATTTTTTTCAACACCCACGAAACAATGAGATTTGTTGCTTTCTCTGTATGCCGTTGTGCTTTAGCACAACGCTGCAAGGCCTAGATCCTTTAAAAATATTCAATAAGGGGGGAAAATCCAATCATTTTAAATTTCTATAAAGTGGTGTTTTTCCAAGTACTATACTTTGGGCCTACTGTAATGAATCAAACAGTGGTGGTTGAAAGATAATTGCTTGCATTCACTTTGTTCCGCTACAGAGGGGCTATTGCTGCTCCAAACTAATGTATTAAGAACTTCGTATGACGTCTTTTGGTTAAATCTATAAATCGATACCAGCTGAAACAGTGTATCCTACATAATTTCACATGAAATATGTTTGTACTCTGTGTTGATTTGTTTTCTGATGAATATGGAACATCTGAGTTTATATGAGGCCAGTAACAACGGTACTCTTGGGAAACACATTACTGGGGCAAAGGAGGAAGAAAAAAGGATTGCGTAAACTGTTTAGGAGAAGCACAATAAACATGGAGAGAAGAATTTATTTAAGCATATAGTGGCTAAGGAAAAGATCCAGTGGACTGAAAATTGTGACATTTTGCTTGCAGACTGAAGACTGTACACAGCATATCTTTTCATGTAAAATATCGGTATTCCACCTCAGAAAGGGATAGACCCATGGAAAAAGGCACAGAAAGGCGTTGGCCACTTGATCAATGATTTCATGTCTTCAGCAGCCACAAACCTTTTTCCAGTTTCAGCAGTTCATATATGTACAGCCAACTTGCATAGGGACTGAAATCTTATATAGTCCAGCATTCGGAAAGCTCATTGTAGTTATGTTCAAATTGAGACCTAATTGGCACTGTTTGTATTGTGCATTGGTAGCCAGGGCAAGTAATGGACGAAACATTGGCATGCTCTTTAGCATGTCTCCACGTGTCTGGGTAGCTACAACAAGAAGTGCCTGTGGACCCCCTGCCCAACCATGGTCGTTTGCACCATCTGGGGAGCAACCATACCCAGGCTCCTACAGATCCTGCCTTTCTTCAGGGCAGGTGATGTCAAGGGTTGTCTTGAGTAAATGAATTGGATTTAGGGTTAACGCACAGTGTTGATGTTGGGCCATTAACACCGATGATAGGTGAGTATCTGAGCCTGTGTAAAGGCACAGTGCAGGCCCTAACCTCTCACCTCCTCTTGTCGTGTTGCCCGTCTAAAGCCTCTCCCTAACATGTCTGTGCAACATGTGTTTTGGATTCAAGTTCAGGCCTGACCCAGAGTTTGGAGTGTGCTGTAAACATAACCATATTGTTGTAATCTAAGTCTGAAGCATTCAGCTGAGGCTGATACCATATGTAAAGCTGATGCCGTTACTTGGTGAATACAGGTCAGGGTGCATGTTCTGAGCTATTAAAGCAGTACGAAGTCACAGTTTGAATTTATTGTCAGAGCACATAAATACCTGTTCACTGAGATTTCTGCATGTGCGGAGGGAGAATTTTTTGCCTAGTATGAGAAATGGCAAACACATGGCCCAGCAAAGGAAGCAAGATGTTCAGTAGAGCAGCAGAACTTTTCTGGGCTCTTTATTGACTTATTTTTTATTTTGAAGGAAAATTTCAATTTAATCTTAAGACCAGAGGAAGAACACTTCTATAATATTTATCTTTTCAAAGCTCATCTACTTGTGAACGTTTTACAAGGCCTAATCAAACAAGACAAGATCCTTCATAGCATCCTGACAGAAGGAACTATTCATAGAGTGGTTATGCAGCAGCTGTGTATATGTTCTTATCATGTGTCAGATGTAGAAAAATGCTGAGCTCATCCAAAGAAACAATACCCAGGCTAAAATCCTTTAAATAGAATTAGGCTTTTACTAGGATTTTTATGAATACATTTTCCTTGATGAAGTTCTTCGTTAGCCTGCCAGAGTTTAAGCAGTGAGTAACTTCATGCCATTGAGTAATCCCCTTAAATTCATATACCGTAATTCTTCATGTTATGTGTCTGTATGACCTAGATAAAGAAAGAGATTTAAAGCAGATAGGATGGTTCTTTATCATTAAAACATTTACATCAGAGATCAATCCTTTTTGTGTTTAAAAAACGAATCCAGTAGTATTATGTTGCAGAATTGTTGAGTAAAATCATTGTTACCGTTTGGAATATATGCGTTTGGAACTCATTCAGTGTAGTTTGGGGCAATCAATAGCTTTTCGAGACATCTTTCATTTTTTTCTCTGTAGATAGTGATTCATTTCTTCTTTTTCATTTGGCACTCGCAGTGAAACCTTACTGGGTGTTACAGGTTTCTCTTTAAGAAAAACAGGTCCCTTCCAACTCTAACCATTCTATGATTCTATGATTCTATGAAATGAGCAGAATGTTAATTAGGATTATACTGATTTGTTGCCTCCAGCTGGCTGTGAAGGTCATACTGGCTTATATTTTACACTCAAAGCAATGTTTTTCTTAAGCAAACATGACAACTTAGGGGAACTGAAAAAGGCTGTAACATGAGTCTATTTAGGCTTCTGTCCTGTTTCGATTTATTTTCTTTAATAATTGCATACTCTATATTATTTCAATAATATATTTTTTAAAAAAATCATATGTCCCTATATAAAATTAGACAAATTCCAGGCTTGAAAAGATGAGGGTGACTATGACTATACAGTCAGGTTCTTTGCGGTAGCATCACAAGATCTCAGATGAGGGGCTGGAGGTTCCTGCGAACTCGGTGATTTGTGTCTCTGCGGGATGAGTGGGTGTTGCACATGGAAAGCCAGCCGGGTACAGACATGTAGAGACTTCACCCAAGGGTAAAATGCAGAGTTGGGCTGTGGAGCTGGCAGAGGGATCCTCTGCTATTGCAGATCCTTCTGGCTTCTACGCTTTGATTTAGCAAGGAAGCAGACCAGGCCCTTGGCCTCTCTGCATGCTGCTCGCCAACTGATGGCGTTTCTGCACAGCAGATCCCCAGTTGTTTTTTGACACATTTGTACATTGCAAAGGTCGTAGCATTTCCCTCAGATGTTGGAGGAAAACATGCCACTAGTTTGGCGTTGACTGTAGAATAGAGACAGGCCGGTTAAATACTTACCCTTCCCGTCAGCCCCATAAGGACTGTTGTATGCTTGAAAAGTAAAAATGAAAACCAAGCAATACTCTGTTGCAGAAATCAAGGAGGCGTGCTCACAAATACGGACATCTCTCCTCGTACTTACAGCTCCTGTGCTTTGGCAAGCACATGAAGAATGTCTGTATGTGTCTGCATACCCAATTTTACTAAAAACCTTAATATAAATAACAAATAACTTAATAATAGGCACCACTTGAACTTTTCTTTTTTGCAGCTGACATAAAACAGGACTTTAAAAAGGCTACAAGTCCTGGTAAAGTGCGTTCAAAGGCCAGCCTCTGATATTCCTCCACCCTGTAGTGTTCCCAATGTTTTTTGTAGAACTCAGTGGAAGTCATGTAATTATAAAACACATGAGTGGAAAGTCTTCTGCAGAATATTATAACATATAATCCTTTGGTATATTTATTACAGTTCTCTAAAATTTATTTACATTTCTGCCTCAAGTAACAATTAGAAAATTTTGCTCCAAAACTTTGTCTAATTTTTACCTTAGGATCCCTCAGCATCACTTAAATAGCTTTTCTTATACTCTGCTGATTATAGATTAATCTCTGAAACATTATAGACAACAATTCTGTTCCTCTCACTTTTTGTTTAGATAAGGCTAGACTCCCAAGCCAGTATCTTTTTGTCTCTGCTCATGAGACTGGCTCATATTTTCTCATACCAGCGTAGTGCTGCTTCATTGCATCTCCTTGAGTTTATCATTCTTGAATGAGGATGGCATGAATGATATGCCATATTTAGAGCATGTCCTGTAGTATCACATACAATGACATGAACAACTGGATTTCCCATCATTTCTGGAAGCATCTCTGTGAGTACAACCTAAGATTGCCTTTGGTTTTAGTATGGTCTCAGCCTGTTGGTAGCCTGTAGCCAGTGAAAGTTTAGCTACTGCATATTCAGCTATTTCTTACTCTCTGTTGCTTTCAGTCTCCAAGTTCTCAGTTTTCAGCAGAGCATTTTGTTGTTAGTGCACGACCTTGCATTTTATAGTCTCACCTGTTCCTCCATTTCTATTTTTACACTGTGAACGTCACCCGCTAACAATTTAATCACCTCTAGGTGATCCAGTCAAATGGATCATTACTTTCAGTGTTTAAAAATTTGCATCAGTTCCAGTTTTACAATTTAGTGGTCAGTCAGTGGATTTCAATAGTCTTCTGGAAGATAGTGGAAAAAACTCCCTTGAATCACATCTTCTGTCAGAGTAACATCCTGCATATTGCAGTATTGCCAGCCATAGGAGGTAAAAAAAAGCATGGATCAGTGCCCAAATATGTTAATAAGTTTTTTATTTAAAGAAATTCAATACAGAGTGCCTTTTCTAGTCAGAATTTTTTAACTTGCTGCTTTCACAGCTTCCTTCAAAATAAAGCCCACTAATGCAGTTACACTAAACATGAAAAAAAAAGAAGCTATTAATTTACAATGGGAAGAGATAAACAAAGTGTGATGGTTTTAATACAACACACTGTATGTTAAAAGAGTACTGCATCTATACTCATCTTAAGATGAACCTACATATTTGTTGGAAGGGATGAAAAAGTCTTGAATCATAGCCTCAATATAAAATTCTGTTTGGTAACAATAGTACATAGTACTAAGTATTTTATTACTCATTTTATTACCTGCCAGGTACTGGCTATTTTTGCTTAGTGACACTCATGATTACGCAGCACAGTAGTCGGTTAAGAGTTTTGCGTAGAGATGGAAAACAATTGCTAAAAGCAAATGATATATTACTGCAGTATGACACATTGTTAGTGATGAAGGCAGAAAATCTTTTGCCTGCTTTCAGCAGGGTTGCCAAGGACCACTGAAAGGAGAGCAAACAGTTGGTGACCCTCTGAGGAGCGTAAAATATTGTGGAGAAGAACTCCTGCAGGTCTGCGGTTCTCAGGCTGAGAGCAGCCATGCCTGGAAGGACTTTGAGATCAGGGGTTACCCAAAGCTATAAAATGTCTCAGGAAAACTATTTGTCACTCATTGACAGGGTGGGACAAATGTCACAACTACACTTGAGATAAGGCACTTGGCTAATTTCAGTTCTCCCATGAATGTCTTGGGTTACCTCCAGCAGATAACACCTTTTTGCTGTTTGCAGTGCAAACCCGGTCAGTACTGCGGTGCTTTCTGGGGTTGTGGATCTGCTCTTCTCCAGATGCTGTGGGAGATGGATGGGTGGGAATAGCTGTAGCAGTAGGGCTTGGGCTGTTTGACCCGTATTTGCCCTGTATTTGCCCCGTGTAGCATTTCAAAGGAACATTCACCTCTCCAAACTGTATTACTGCAATAACAGGTATATGTTGCCTGACACAATTGATTTTCACTGGCCTCCCATGAGCCCTACACTGCAGTTTTCTATCCGTAAAATACTTCCTTTATTGAGAGTGATTTTCAGCATAAGTCCATGAGAGTTGGTGGGCTTTGGCTACTGCGTTAATCCAGTCAAGGGATGTCTATAACAGTTGTCCTATGGTTTTTGGTCTCCACTTTGAAATTTTCGAGGTTTAAGATAGAAGTCTTCAGTTTAGTTTTGGGAAGACATCCCCAAGAAAATTAGTCCCCGCAGTATTTATTGATTTATTAAGCCTAACAAGATCCTTGCAATGAAGACACAGAAAAATAATGTGAATAAAACCTGGTTGATGGACATAAGCAAAGATGGCTTGTTCTTCAGCAAAAAAATACATCGGTTCTTTTGGGGATCCACACAGTAGTATCACATAGACCTTGACCTGCATGCATTTGTCCCATGTGTGCACGAGCTAGGGCTCATTCCCACATGAATGAGGAGCGCAATTTTATCTGACTTCCTTATAGAGGAGGAGAACTGTGAGTTCTGGCAAGCGGCTGGAACAAGACAGGCAGGCTTCTATTTTCCTTATGACTAGGAGCAGGTGAAGTAATAACTTGCTTGCACTTTGTGTTTTCATCTTTGTAAAACTCAGTTTTATGCTTTCCAGTGAGACAGAAGTTCTCAAGGTTCAAGTGCACAGGCAGTATTATTCATGTTTCTACACATTTTGATTAAAAAAGAAATGAAAGTGAAATGGCTTGGCAGGCAGGGAGATTCACAGCTTCCTGTGGACATGAGGAGAAAGTGTTGTTAGAGCTGTAACCTTGCAAGATACCTTGCAAGTTTTCCTGCTTCCTGAAAAAGAGAAGTGAACAAATATTGGTCTGATTTGGTGACACAGGAAGACTACTCTCACACGTGGGTATATCACAGCCTAAAGAGAAAAGTGGAGGGGAGTCAGCAGTCCATTGAGCACATTTCTTTCCCTTATGGAGTCAATCCCTAGAGAAATGCCAACATAAAGATTCCAAAACTTGATATAAAAGTCACCTAAAGATCCTATTTGCAATCACTGTTTTACCAGATCCACAATGTTATGCTGCGTTGCTTTAAATGAAGACCAGATACAGGCTCAGATTTTACACCTTTGAGGTTCAAAAATATAAACATTGGTTTTGCAATGGTCTCCAGTTTTATGACAGATCAATACAAACACACAGACCTAATTTCCTCTGCAGCATAGAGTACTCACAAGGGAGGCTGTGGGTCTGAATTTCTGGCCTGAATTTGTGAACTGGATGAGTGTCTGGAAGAGACATTGTTTTGATTTAATCCTAAACCCTGCACCATGCCTCGGTCTGTTCCCCAGAGCTTGCTTTGACCCCCTCTGGTGTTAGTAAGGTGTTATGAGTATTGGGGATGTCTCTGTGCGCTCTCGGGTGCACGCTCAGTAACCTTATTACCTTCTGCATTTCTATAAAAAAAGACTTCTTAAAAGAGGCAGCCCCAATGTTTTATTTAAAGCCACAGGAGCACTGGTAGACCACCACTTCTTTGGAAGCTTTGAACTTTCTTCTGCAGTGCGCCAAGAGCTGGTTTATCTGAAATCTCTTTATCTGTCTCTGTGTTCTGGCATCTCCTCACATTGACAACATGGCTCTGGGCAAAAAAGTGGAGATAAACGCAGTGATGAGAACTGATATCAGGAGCTGCTTTGAAGATACTCTCTCAAACCCTATTTCAGATGGTAGAATTCCTTCTCTGCCACAGTCACCAACACAGAAATATCTTCATCCTATTTCCAGTATGACCCCATGTTTTAAAGGGTATTTTAACTCCTGTGAATATCAAGTAACAGAACTGAGTGATTGCAGAGCTGAAGCATAAATAGAAAGAGGAACAGGCAGTGGCAAACCACTGACACTTCAGCTGAGACTTGGCAAGCCCAGCTGGAAATGCTTGTCGCAGCAATACACATCGCATTTGCAGAGTATCTTCACGATTGCCTCTGTGTACAAAGTTTATACTGTCAGTGACCTATTTTTTATTTTTTTTTGCTGACAGTGCAAAGGCAAAATTTTAGTGTAAAGAACATTTCATGTAGTTCTGTATTTTCCTGGGTGTGTATATATAAACAAATGCTGCCATATGCTCACTTATTTTGTAATGAATTGGGTGGGCATCTGACTGTGAGTTTTAACTTCCAGTGGGAATTATGCTTGGAAGTCAGTGAGACACTTTGGAAAATGCCATCCCTTCGTAAGTATCTACCTGTAGAGAGGTCATATGCTTATGTTCAGAAAACAGCTAAACTTTGTGACCTCTGGGATATACAAACCTGTTCTGTTTCCCACAGAAAGGGGCAATTCTACCTGCCAGCAGAGCACCTCTGATGTCCCTTGAGAAGAGGTGTGGAAAACCCATGCTCTTTAGCCACTGTGAATTGTCCTTATCTTTGGCAACATATTTTTTTCTGCCCATATGTTATTGTCACAAAGGATGTTGTGACTCACTTTACTTGGGAATAAGTAAATCCTGTGACAGAAGTTCTAAATATATAAAACTTGTGAATGAATTTGAAGATGGCGGAAACCACCTGCAATGCTTTACTCCTCTGCATATCACTATTATTTTCCAAGGGATTGAATACAGTTTTGTTTAGAATTTACCTTAAGGTGGTAAAACTGTAGTAGTTCAGTGCGTACTGACTAGCAGTGCTCAGGCTGGGATAGTCACTGAAATGGAGGATATATGCTACAATGAGCTGTAATGCAGCAGTAACCCGTGAGCTTGCTGGAACTCATCAGTGGCGGTTGAGCACTCCGGGGCATGACATGCTTCGTGCTATGACTAATTACAACATCAATGTATATTGTTCAGTAATTAGTAAGTTCTACTAAGAATCTCAGTTTTAAATGGTGCCTTCACTGACATTTTGTTCTTTCATTAAAAATAAGTCATTCTATAATGATGTATTCTGTGATATAGATAATATATATAATAAATATCATGATACATGATATAGACAAATATATCATATCATACAAATATTATGGACAGGGTAAGAGAGTTGTGGTTGTTCAGCCTGGAGAGTAGAAGGCTCCAGGGAGACCTTATTGCGGCCTTCCAGTACCTAAAGGGGGCTTAGAAGAAAAGTGGAGAAAGACTTTTTAGCAGGGCCTGTTGCAAAAGGACAAGGGGTAATGGTTTTGAACTAAAAGAGGGTAGATTTAGGCTAGATATAAGGAAGAAACTTTTTACAGTGAGGGCGGTGGGGCACTGGCACAGGTTGCCCAGAAAGGTGGCTGATGCCCCATCCCTGGAAACATTCAAAGTCAGGTTGGACGGGGCTCTGAGCAACCTGATCTAGTTGAAGATGTCCCTGCTTATTGCAGGGGGGTCGCACTAGGTGACCTTTAAAGGTCCCTTCCAGCCCAAACTATTCTATGATTTTATGATTCTATGATATATGCGTATGTATGGGTGTGTATGATTTCTTCAGGAAGGTTAAAAGTGGTAAACGAGTGGAGAACAATATGAAAGTCTTCATGACATGTTGTCTATCGACTGTCAGGAACCAACCTGTCCCCTGCACATTTTCACTGAGCCTTGCTAGGATAAACATAGGGACTATATAGGATGCACTTGGAAATGGTAGATGGATTATTCAGAAAACTACCAAGAAGAGCAGGAGGCTTTTTGTCTTTTCATGCATAGAAATCAGGACTGGATGGTGCTCTGCAAGATCTATGTTAGCCAAGCACAAACTACTAGACTTAAGAGAGGGAAATAGCTGGGTGAGATATTTGGACCATGGTCCAGTTGGTGACATCACTGCAGTCTTCAGCCAGCAGGCTGGCTTTTTCTGGGGTTTAAAGGGAAAGTTAGACTCTTGTGCAGGCACTGCCTTTGCAAAATCCTTACCTGTTGGTTCAGAAAATGATGGAAGAAACTTCAAAATGCATAATTTCCCTGGTGGAAAACAAAATGCAAGTTTCATGTAGATGCCAGAGCAGTTTCTTCCCAAGTTAGCGCCTGCTTCATTTCTAGGCAAAGATTCTGATTTTTCCATTATCATGACTTTTCTGACAGTTGGCAGAGAAAATGCATAATGTCCTCTCAACAAATAACATTGTTCCTGATTAACTCTGAACACGCAGGGTGTTCCGGGTTGGCCCGTTCCATGCTACGCAGGAGGAAGGAACTTCTATTTGGAGTAAGAGTCCCTACATGTTGTTAATTAGGAGCAACTCCCGTTTAGACAAGTCCCCAAGAAAACTGTTTTGGCACGCATGCTTGCAAATGCAGACTGTCTGTATTTGTTGTAAGCATGAATAAGAGCCATGAATATCAATTTGTGAATATTAAAGGATTGCATATGCCTGTGACAGTTCACAGGCAATTGCTCAAATGCTTTAGTTCTCCTGTTGTTTTCCGCGGGTAGGGGAGACTGGCCCCAAGCGCAAAATCTGGCAGGTAATCTTGAATAATATATGGAATTATATACAGATGGTGTACTGATGTACACAAGATTGTTTTCTGGTGTTAAGCTCTTAAGTTGTAGGAAGAAGGACAACTTTTCAAAGGCTTGTTGAATCAAGGTGTCCTCTCACCACCCCTTGCTGTTTGCCCTCTCTCTTCTCCTCCTCCCCTCAAACTGATCAGGGTTTGTTGGTGAACTAATCCTTCTAAACAGCTCTTGAGAAAAACTTTTTCTGGCGAGAGAAATGTGACTGGTGTCAAGTTAGGTCTTTTCCAGTCATCATGCAGGCTAGCTGACAGAAAATGGTTAACGTTACTTAAAGGGAAAACATCAAGGTCTTTTGGTGAGAAGCCTGTTTCCCAATGCCAAGGGGTAAAGAACTTACCACTTCACTTGAGCGTTGGTTCCAGTGTATAATTGCATTCAGCACTACATTTTGTTCCTTTTTATCCCATCTGATTTGGCTGACAAATATTTCTGAACAAGGACACATTTTTAGAATTCCTGCCTAAATTTTTGATTTGCATACTGCAATATACACTCCATAACTTTACCTGAGGCACTTATGTTTGTAGTTTACACTAGGTGCAACTTCAATCTATTGAGCTACTTCTCCTCCATACAGTTTGATTTTTAGCAGGTTTGTAGAGGTGAGGGAGCCCTGACAAAGAGAACAGCATACACTACCAGGGACAAAATCTGAATTCCCTTTCTGATCTTTATTCCAAATAAATTAGCCTGGACATAATTCAGTGTGGATACAATTGCTATAGACTGCAGGAGAAGTTCCCACTTCCATTTGGAAATTGTGGATAAATGTGGTTTTTCAGGTTTCTTGCTTATGTGGTCATGCTCTGTTTGACTTAATGATTTCATAACCTCTTAGCAAGTTTGGATCCACTTCAGCAAGTGGTTGGAGATAATTAAGGTAATGAGATTTCCATGATTTTTATGGATATAGGCAAAAAGGTATATAGTGATATCCTGTAAGTGCTCTGACCAAGGAAAAAAGTTGTAGTGGGAACCCATATCTTTTGAAAGAAAGAAAAATTGAAATATTTATAAGCCCACCAAGTGCAAGAAAGCCTTCAGTCAGAATTTAAGACATAAATACTCAGTTCTGGGGCTCTTGGCTACTGACTTATTTGTGGAATACCAGGCCACTTCTGACAAACCCCTATGTGGAGTTTGGACAAAGAAATTCATAGAAGGGGGGTTCCCTCTTGTGCCACATGAACTCTATCCATTTAGACTTACACTGATGACTGAAAGGTGGGTTGAGCCGCCTGCATATGTATTATACGCTCTTTCCCTATTTTTGTTCTTGCAGATATTGTGCAACATAGGACTGGATGAACATTAACAGAACCTGGAATATATTTTAAATTTAAAGCTCAGTCAGACATACTGATAATTGCATGTTCTATAATTAAAACTACAGGCTTTTCTTTCTAAGTATGGCAACAGCTGCTAGAGCACATCTGGAAAATATGCTTTAAGCAAAGGTATTTTAGCTCAGAGAATTTCACAATGCATGGGATATTTATTAGCACTTCTTTCCAGAATACTAATCTGATTTATCAGTATTTTTAATATAAAAGTGTTCATTTTTTTATGATGCTTGCAAAGCTGGGTTTGAATTCATATCACGGTTTAAGCATTCCAGTGCAGTTCAAGGCTAAATGATGAAAAACAAAAACATTGCTTTGCTACTATTTTTAGGTAGAAGCCTATGTAAACCTTTTTTAAAGCTTAGTAATATTTTCTTCACTGTTTTTGGTAGATATTTCCCCCTTCTTTGATTCCGAAGAGAAATAATTGTTTCACACTGGAATCACATTGAGAGGAATATTGGTCTTATGACTGGGCTCCTGCTCTGTGCTTCTTGAGGCTCATGTTAGCACCCTTCTGCGCTATATCTCCCTCTCTCGGAAATACAGATAGTTGTACCCCCTACAATTATTATTATAGCATTACTCATAACTTCTTTGAAGTCAGTGAGAGTATTTACAAGGTAGGATCCCGGCCGCTTCAAAATGAACAGCAATACTTCTGTTTGTGGTAGG
Organism: Numenius arquata; assembly: GCF_964106895.1. Taxonomy (NCBI): domain Eukaryota; kingdom Metazoa; phylum Chordata; class Aves; order Charadriiformes; family Scolopacidae; genus Numenius; species Numenius arquata. Next base: position 63,852,461 of record NC_133578.1, read on the forward strand.
AGCATAGTGCTGTGGTTTCTATGCTTTCTTCAGAACTGTTGTATAGACATGGCACTATAAAAACAGAATTATTAAAATCGTTAATTAAAATGGAAACAAGAAAGCAGAAAACTTAAAAAAAAACTTTTTAAAACCTCTATCCATTAATTTATTAATAATGTTACTCATTTTGTTTATTTGGAAAAAAATGACTAAAAATAAAGATGCAGAACCCCATACTAATAAGGTAATACTCTAATCAGGATCTAATAAGGTAATACTCTAATCAGGGTCTTGCATTCTGACCCAAGTGTCTCAAAACCAGCCAACCAACTTGCTTTCAAGACGATGGGGGAGATTTTGCAGAATGATAGTATTTACCAACAGTTTCCTGAGTGAGAAATCAGTTTCTCTTTATTTAGAGTAGGAGGCAACTCTTTAATGCTAGATAACATTGTGTTGGAACAGCTTTGCACCTAAATTTTAAATCATAAATGCTATGCTTGTTGTGCAGCTGGAGGCAAAATGCAGTTACCCAACCAAGGAAGAAACTAAGAAACTGCAACTGAAAAAAAAAAAAGGAGATTTAAGAAAAAAAAAATCTACATCAGTGATACCACAAAATAAAAGAGTAACATGGAACGTATTAGTGGTAATGTGGGAAAATTAATTACAAATTATTGACAGCTTAATTGACCTGCAGGAAGTATTTTAATGGGGTTAGTATTCTGTGCTGTTTTTCATTTGTTAATCTTTTCCACTGAGCAGAAAACAAGTTTTCCCAAGTATAGGGTTTAAAGTTGAAACAATGGTTCCTGTGGGTTGCCTGGTGGTCAGACACCAGCGCTGCATGTGTCACCGAGACTCTTCCATCCAACACCAGCAAAGCCCATCCTGTGAGCAGGGCTTGGGTGCCTCTGCTCCACTCTTGTCCCAGTCTTGCTAGTTACAAAGGCTCTTTACACATGATATCGATGTGGTGATTTGACCCCCAGGCTCCGACTGCATGAAGAGAAGGTCATTAAAGATCGGCGTCACCACCTTAAGACGTACCCGAACTGCTTCGTTGCCAAAGAGCTCATTGACTGGCTGATTGACCATAAAGAGGCCTCTGATCGAGAGACGGCAATTAAACTGGTGCAGAAATTGATGGATCACAGCATTATCCACCATGGTAAGTGCAATATCAGGTGCTAAAAAGTTCTAAACTAAATTTTATTGACTGCTGTGAAACAAAGGGAAATCCCGTTCCTGCTTTTCAACCAAGTATAGGACAAGTAGGATCCTTACCCTGCCAGAAAGGGAGCATCTCCCTTGAACTGTGCTGCTCCACAAGGTCCCCTGGGGGACACGGAGAGGCTGAAGAGGTGTGGAGTGATGTTCCCCATGTCAGAACAGGTGGGGAAGACACTGGAGATAGTGCTGCTGCTTCCCTGCCTCCAGAGCAGCCCCAGCTGGATCCTGTCCCCTCTCTCCTCTCTGTCCTCACCTCCCAGCTCCCCAGAGCACAGTTTTCCAGCTGAAAAACCCATCTGAAAAATCAGCCAGCAAAAAAAGGTCATTTTTCTCACGTGGATTAGTTCTCCGGCCCTGTCCCTCACACCAGCTGCACAAACATTAGTGCTGGTACAGCTGCAAAAAGGTTAGTGGTCCGACTGTGCCCTGATTAATTTTCTCCTAAACTTGTTGTCTATTGGAGATCTGTTCCTTTCAGCTTCTTGAATAACAATTTACGCTGATGAAAAGAAGACTTCCAGTTCAGTAATAGCATTTAGTTGCCTTTTGGTGCATAAAAAGGCTAGGAAGCACACAAACAAAGAAGATCCAAGCCCTTGATTTCAAGCGTATAGTATTACCCATTTCAAAAAGGCAAAATGTACCATTTGTTTCTTTTTTAAGAGAAAACAGAGCAACTGCGAACAGATGAATGTTGACTTCATGCAGGGGTCACTGTACGTGCAGCGATAGTGCTGCTATCTGCAATACATTAACGACACCTTAATTAAAGTAAGAAATGCACATATTGAATGAGTGCCACTTCTACAGCTTCTGCTTGGCTATTAAATTAAAATTCTGGGTTGTTATGGAAACTGGGACTCACGGTAGATGGTTAAAGAATAAAGTAATTATAGGGTAGTCAAATCTGACTACTTAATCCTCTATTGAGAAAATGTCAGTGAAGAGTTGCCTGGACGCCTGAGTGACTTAATTTAATTGAGCAATAGATGTTTTATCGCTGAATGCTTGTTTAAAGCTTTAACAATCTTCAAATGTTTTCTACCTCAGGATCCAATTGCACACTGTAACTTCCATACAAATTTTATGTATACGTGTGTATATGTTACACATAGAGCAGGTGTTTCTTAAAAAAAAATAAATAAAATAGTGTATTGCACTTAAATTTAATATTTTTTTTTTGTGAAGTCAGCTAGGGCAAATTCAGAGAGGTTCGATCAGGTTCTGCAGGATGTTCAGAGCATCCTTTCAACTCTCGTGTCAAGTGGAAGGGGTACCAGTTCCTGCTGCTGTGGTGCAGAAGGTGAGGCCTTGTGTGTGGCTGACAACTCCGCTAGGAGCAGCCTGGTTGGGATATCTTTCCCATTAATGTCCTTGCTGGAGCTCTGTTCTGCGTTTACAGGATCCCATTGTCACCTGCTCTCTTATAAACGTTGTTTAGCATTTTGCATTGTGTTCCTGTTGTACCTGCCATTCATTAGCTGGCACAGCAGACCCATCAAGACAATTTTAAGAGGGCGGAAGTCTTTGATTTTGACTGTTTCTGCAGTGAGTCTCAAGTTTCCTACAGCATCACTCAATTGATACAAGAAACTTTAAGAAGTTTGCCATTTAAATTACTGGGTGTTCTACACTGGTGGCCTTTTAAACAAACAAGCTAACAGACTGTTTTCATCAGAAGGTTTCCCGGGTATGTAGCAGGTGGGTGTTTTTTTGCTCTTTAAGATCACAGTAGTGCTCACAAAACTGATGAACACCTATCCCCCTCATGCAGAAATTTGGTTACCTGTCTGAAAGTTTTCTCCAGCCTTTCATCAGTTATTAGAACTGAATAAAATTGTATGCTCAGAAATACAGAGGATTAGGCTCCATATGTGCTTGCTTTGAAGTTAAGCAGTGATACCTGCTAAATGGATTCTAAACTCCTTAACTCCTATGAATTGTTTTATTTATTTTACCTTTCAGTCTGTGATGAGCATAAGGAATTCAAAGATGTCAAACTGTTCTACCGCTTCAGAAAAGATGATGGGACGTTTCCACTTGACAATGAGGTGAAGGTCTTCATGAGAGGACAAAGACTGTATGAAAAGTATGTTGCATTCTGTATCCATAATGTGTTGCTAATAGTAGGCAAATAGGAGACAAATGATACTTGTTAGTTTATTTTTGAATAGAGAGAGTCTTTCAAATCTTGCAGGAGTGGGTCTGGGTACTCCCGTGACTTTAGTTGCTAACCCTTCTCTCTCTCTCCCATTTTTCTTTCTCTTTTCTACCATGTCCACTTTTGTTTAAAATGAAATTGTATTTTCTTATGTTCTGTGTTGTAAATACATCCTATGTGACAACCCAGTGTAAATTTAATCCCTTGAACTCTGTTCTGTAAAAATAATTACTAATGAATGGTTGTAAAATTGTAATCGCAAGACCCAAACCTTTAGTACATTGACATGTACTGAACAAGTGGCTACATATCTATTGAGACTGTGTGTTTTCACCAAGAGGTATGATTTTAAATAATAGGTGAAATTAATCTTCAGTGTTCCAGTCTGCAAAGCTTCTACATCAGAAAGGTTATATTAAATACAGTTTAAAAAAAATCCCAGCCAAGAACATCTAATTAAGATTTGAAACAGGTGATTATGCTGAGATACTGAATATCCCACTGGATTACTTCCGTCAAATAACTAGGCAGCTTAAGCATACTTCTCAATCTATAATTAATGGCATTTTTATTCAGGATGTAGAGATTGTGACACAGTACTTTCAAGCAGAGTGAATAAAATGCATGTTGACATATGCTACAAACTAATGCAAAAGTTGTGATGTGTTACTTACCAAAAAGCTTGAAGTATTCTTCCAGACTGAATCCCACCCACTCTCCTGCTTGCTTAGAGCAGAAGCATGCAGCAGCCATGTCTTCTGCCTGGACTAATTTTGTTTCCCTCAGAATAAAGCACTCAGGACAATCCCAAGTTTAAAAGCTTATGATAAATATTGTTTTCAAGGTTAGAAGGCTCTGAAGGTCAATTTGGTGAAAGAGCAACTAAACTGAATTATAAACCAATAATTGTAAATGCCACTCCTTTTCTTGCACCCATCATATCGAATTCCCTGAGACTCAGTGACTGTGACTATTTAAAGTAAAAATAATGATTGTATAAGATATAAGAAAATACACCACTGGAAAAAATCCTCTATTGGATTCCCTGGGACAGATTAATTGAATCACTCGTCTCCAAAATCTCCTGTGCCTTACTAAGTGCAGCATTTGCTCCTTTAGACTCCATAACACGCAGTGCCCACAAGCCTGGCCTATATTATGTAAAGCCAATTGGTGCGTCTACAGTAGTAAACCTTTTTTTCTATTTGTTTTGTATATTTCTATTTATATTCTTCTGTGAGCAAAATAATTTTTTTTTGGTGAGGCTGATAATAGTCCTCTGCATGAGAGGAGCCGTGGTCAGAAGAACTCTCTTCTTCCAGTGTCTGCTTCCATCCCCATTTCTCTGCATGAAGAACTGACTCCAAACCCGTGTCTAGTGTCCAGTTTGTCCAACTCTATATTAGCAGAAAAGTGTTTATAACAGTATAGATTGTTCCTGTCCTGGAAAAGGAGTTAATTCCCAAAGCAGCACCTATATCTAAATATAACTGCATCCTCATGAGGTGGTTGCTCCTAGGCAACGTATCTAGAGGGTTCAAAAACTTTTAAAACCAGCCCTGAGTGCTAAATATAGTACAGATTAAAAATACATGGCATTTCAAAACCAGTCCATGACAATCAAAGCTAGTCAAAATTCTCCATGGATCATTGGAAATATTTTATATTCGTGGAAGATAAGACTGCATACCTGGGCTATCTGGGCTTCACTTTGTTTACTGCATCAAATCCAGCGTGCAGAGCACCCGGATTTCATTGGGTCCCTTCTCCATGCACGCTTATTAGCAACACCTTCACAGTTTCATTGGATGCATTTTAAACTCAAAATCTGATACTGAAAGTCAGACTACTACGGAAAGAGTTCTGCAAAGAAATGTGTGTGTGTGATATAGCTGTTGTATCAGTTTGCTTATAGTGTTGAGAAAGAAAATATTAGTTCAATGCAATTCAAATAGTTATTAAATGGCAACAACTGCGGAACAGTATTCATGCACAGACGGCAAGTCACTTACCAGTATATTCAACTTGTTTATCAAAATGCCTGTAGGCCTAATTTCAAGAGAAATGCAACTGTTCCAAAGGAAATCTATCTGGATCCAGCATATTTTAAAAATCTGTGTCTAATTTTGTAGATATTGCTGATCTTCACTAGGCTTTGCTAGTTTAAGATAGACATTATAATACTATTTCCTGCTCTTCTCCACCCACCGCATTAGGGCTGGAGTACTGTTATGCTCAGAAGCCAGCGTAGTTCGTGCTTGCCAAAAATTGCAGACGTGTTATCCAACATCGGTCTATGCAGATTTGTACCCTCAATGGGTAAAATGAGCAAAATGCTTTAGGAGGATCAGCAGGTTGTTGCACGGGCAGAGGAATGGAGGCATTAGGCAGGTTCCCTGCATTCAGGCAGCTGTTTTGGGTAAATGCCCTGTGCCCTGTCCTCTCTCAGGAACATTAGGTCTGTCCCCACAGTGAGGAGCTCTCACCTGTCTCCCTTCTGTGTGACCACAAAGCTTCTTGTACCCTAGATTCTCCTCTCTTGTGACATTACCTCCTTCACCAACTGTGGATGTTTCGGTGGCTGTACTTGTGCCATTTGAAGATGTAAAATCAGTCTCTAACTGTATTTCCCCTTTATTTGCACTAAAAATCATAAATCAGCTCAGATTCCCTGGACATTATTGTGAACTTTGGTAATCCTTTCTTTGACATTCAAGTTTATAGCTAGAGTTGAAACCTACTGGTTTTCCTACAGCTTTGTCTGAAAATTGTTAAATAGTTTATTAGGTCCAAAGATGGTATCAGTTTTCATACTCTACAGGACTGACCAGATAGATCAAATGAGATAAACATGTTTCCTGTTCAACAAGACCCTCCCTGCAAATCTTAAATAAAACCAGCACAGACCTTTCATAGCTTTAAAAAAAAAATAAATCAAGTTGTGCAGGCATCCTATTTTTATGATGTTTGCAATTCTCAGTAGGTTTTGGTCAGGCACACAGGATTGTTGTTTCTGGTGCAGTCGGGTGTAGGAGCTATAAGTCATCTCATGACGTTGACTTCAACTGAGATTTTTCAAACAGATTTCACAGTGGAAGAAGTGCAGATTTATGGTTCTAATTTCAGGAAATCATTTAGATAACTTTGAGACTGCATTCTTTGAATCACTTTCATTTTAACTCATCAGTGGTTAATTTATCCTCTGGTGCAGTTATTTAGATAAAACAAGGATAAAATTTTCTTTTGAAAAGGGTTTGAATTTCAGTGTTTGACTAAATACATTCCCTTAATGCAGGATAACACTGTTTTTTAGCAAAGAATATGTTTTGGCATGAATAGTCCCATGTTTTTTGGAAACAAGGATAAAATGGAAGAGATAGAGGCAGTTTCCAATTCTGGGTAACGAAAGGCCAGTTTTTTGGCTGATGTAAATTAGTACAGCGTTGTTGACAGCCATGGAGTTACAGTGATTTACTTCAGTTAGCGATGTAAGTCTATGGATTGCTGTTTCTGGGTTTGTTAAACCATCAATTTGTCGTGTCTGTTTGTTCACAAGTCCAAATCCTTTGCAGTGCTATTCTGGGCACACACAGAAGGGTGTGAAATGTCAAGCTGAGTGTTTTTCCACTTGATATTTTTCCAAATTTCTTTTGTGTCTCTGTAAAAATCTAATGATTAGCATCTCTTTTTCAAGGACCTCTCTATCTGCGACTTCAATGAGCTGGTCAACTAATTATAGACTTATCAAAGAACAATTAACACAGTCCTAAGGATTTTTTATTTGCTGCCCGCAGAGCCTGGGTAACCGATTCTGGATAACCTTGCAGCAGATGGTGCAGAAAGACACAAGCTTTGGGTTTGCTTTTTTTTTTTCTGGTGGCAAAAAAAGCCTGGTGAACGAAACACTTTTAAAGATGATCCCTTGGAGCTCTGTCTGTATTAGATGTGGTTAGTGTGGGACAAAACGTTGCCTCGCAGGCACATGATTGTAAATCAAAATATAAAAAAAGAATGAAGTCTTTGCAAGAATTCTGGAGTCAACACGTTGTCCCTGTGGCACAAACTCTTGCTTTTGGCCTCATCCCTGACTTCAGCTAATTTTGACTTTCTTAGTTCTTACTCAGCTCAGGGGTGCTGGCAATGACGCACCAACATCTAAACGAGCAGTCCATTTTATCTGCTACTGATGTACAGCTGTGGCTGAGCAGCCTTTGCCTGGTTTGGTGATCTGCTGCCTGGTGGTCAGATCCAGTTAGTTCAGGCTTCTGGTTAGCTCTTGTTAAAGTCAAAGGAATAAATCTTTGAGGTGAAATCACAAGGGCTGGGTCCTGCCAAACCTCCTCACTGTAATTTCAAATTAAACTTTTCTCTGTGTTCTCATGGCACAGATTTTTCTGATGCCTCCCAAAGGATGTGACATTATATTCCATGAACTCTTGACATGCCGGCAGTTTAAAAGATAGCCCATGTATGGATTTACATGAAGTTCAGATTTTTTTATTAGAAAGGCAAAGATTAAGCGCTTCCAGAATATTCATGTTGTTGTTCAGTTGTGCCCTTAATTTCAAAATAGTTGGTGAAGGGAGAGGATTTATTAGTCTTACATGGAACAAATAACCATGCCATTCTTGAGCTATTATTCTGAAAGTCTTACCATTAATCTTGTTATTAGCCTATAATAAGTAAAATAATTATGAACAGAAATTAAATTAATAAATAAGGATCTCTAGTGCTTGGTCTCCCAACAACAACATAAAAGTGGGATTCTGTATTGAAAGGGAGCAATTGTCATTTCTTCTTTCAACCTGTCTTCTCTTTCAACCTGTCAACCTTACTTATGCATTAACAAAATACTGAAGCTTTTTCTTTTTTTTAATACCGTGTCATTTCTGTAGGTTACTTCAATGCAGAAGAATTTTATTAGTGTAGTTAAGCCAGGTACATGGCAGCTTCTAGGAGATTTAGAGAGATGTCAGGATGTTCCTCTGAACTCTGGTGTTACACGGAGCCGAATGGGGCACAGAGACTCAGAGACTCAGATGTCACAATGTGTTCAGGTGTCATTCACTGATTGCAGCTGCATCACTGGGTGTTGGACGCTAAATATTTATCAACCACCCAAACCACAGAACTACCTTTTTTCCTTCCTCTTGAATTTTTCTGCTGCTGTTTTAAGACTTAGGAGGAGAATTTTCAAAACCATCTAAATGACTTTGGGGCATAATCCTGCTAACTGTAAAACTTAATTAGGAATTTTTGAACACATTAGTCATGTTCTCGTGCTTTTGGGCTGACTTTGTTTCCAAGTTGATAATGCATTAACTTTTAGAGAAGCTAAAGAACTAAATAGGGGAAATGTGATACTGGAAAACCTTGTTTTCTTTTAGGGAAAAATGAGAAAGCATTAATTTCACACAGGGATACAGAGCCTACGTTTTTTGACTAAGCAATTATAACTCACATCCTAAGTTTAGGTTGATAGCTTGAGGAAAGATTTAGTAAGTCAGTGAAAGGTTCACATCTGGTTGCTTAATATCAGTGAGATTTGCCAGAATAAGTCTTCCAATTTTTTCCCCCATACCAGGCTGATGAGTTCTGAAAATACTCTTCTGCAAGCCAGGGAAGAGGAAGGAGTCAAGTATGAACGGACCTTCGTGGCATCGGAGTTCATTGACTGGCTGATCCAGGAAGGAGAAGCCACTACACGGACTGAAGCAGAGCAGCTCGGCCGCAGACTTTTGGAGCACGGGATTATACAGCACGGTGAGAAATTTACTGCCAGGTAGCAAAAGCTACACCTTTTGTAGTACTTTCTTCAGGACAAATAATGTGGAGGGGCTCTTGTCAAATATGGCCAAGTTTTAGGTAATTTCAGGAAGTAGTCTAGGTAACTTTATTTAATAAAAGGGTGGCTTTTTCAAAAGCTTGTTGTTTTAGTTTGAATTTGGAATTATATAACAACAACATAAGCATGTGGATGAAAATCAATGCTTCTACACTTGTGGTAACTAACTTGTAGAACTTGTTATCAGCAGTACATATAATTGAGGTAAATAGCTGTGTAAAGGATCAAGTAGGGATTAGAATAATAAATAAGCTAAATTTTCTATGTACAATAAAAATACCAGGTTCTGTACATTTTCCTACTTGAAGACAGGAGCAGGGCACAATCTGATGCCAGAAAAGCAGCTTTCCTCTTGGTCATGTTGCAGAGTTGTTCTAGTATGTTTGGGCAAGAAAGAGGGTATTGCTTTCAGGTGAAGTGTTACTATATTTGTCCTGGTGGTGTAACATCTTTGAGGCAGAAGTCAAACATTTCTTCATGGTCCAGCACAACGTGGCTGGCAGATGCACCTTCACCAAGGAGGTCCAAGGGTGGAGGAGACAGAGGAAACAGAGTTTTCTCTCCATACTGCTCCGAGGGTGAAGAAATGAACACTCTGGCACTAAAACCCATTTTACATGTTGTCATCATCTACTCTCAGTGCATGTGCCCTTCTTTGACCAGGCATTTTCCACCGTAAACACGGTGCAGGGCCTCTGGGAGTGATGAAGGGATGCCAGGAGATGACAGAACAAGCTGGCAGTAGCTGTTAGCTACGTTGCTTAACGCACAACGGGAAAGTAATCAGATCCTGGTGATCTGAATGTTGTCAAATCAACACTAATTGTGACAAACAATTCATGATATTAACAAGTTGTTAATATACAAGGTGCTAGATTGACTAGTTTGCTTGTTGCTTTATCAGAAAACCTAGTTTTAAGGAATAGAGAAAAATGGGGGCATAAGTGACCTGCACAGTTCTTTCATGGTTGTAATCTTGCTTACATTATCTCTAGCTTCCAACGACTAGGAGCTACTTCTGAATGTTTACAGTAATCAGCTTCCAGTTCTATAATTACCCCTGTGCTTCCTATGATTTATAAGGTCCAACTGCTTGGAGCTTGACGGACAGGGAAGGTATGCCACCCCTCCTCTTTATAGCATCAATGATTTCATTCCTATTTTTACCCAAGCATTTTTTGTGTATTATATACGACATAAACTTTCCTTAAATAAAATGAGGAAAAGAAAATAAAATACAGAAGTGAGATTTATGCTGCTATTGACATTTTTGCAGAGGAAATAAAGTCAGGACTTGCTACTTGGTGCAAAGCTGGATTTACTTTGCTATTGAAATCTTTCCAGAGTTAAGAAAGTCAGGATGTGGCTTTTATTGCACATCAACCATTGTTTTATTAATGAAAGCAAATGATCAGCAGTGCACATCATCAGGGAAATAATTTTGCCTCTGTTAAGACGAGTTTCAGGGGGGATTCCTGAGCGATGATGGCCCCGCTCACCTTCATGGATTGCCCTGGCCAGTTTTGCACATTTATCCCCTGCCCATCCTCTTCTAGCAGTCAAGAGCTCATGCAAAGGGCTGTCTTAGAGATTTGAAATTGATGAAGTGACCTCGAAAGGGGTGCTGGGACTTGGTTGATTGCTGAGGAAGTGGCCTTCTCACTTCAAGGTATCGTCGTCTTCCTCGCTCAGCTTTTATTGGGGCAAAGGTAACTCAGTGGGGACTTCGCACTGACTTGATGGGGAAGCTGAAAGTAAAATAAAACTGAGTTATGTCCTTGAGATTTATCTTTACCAGTGGACATGCCTTGTGCATCCTCCTAAGCAGGAGATTTCATTCTTCTCTAGATTTTACTGAAATAATTTGTCTAGATAGAGTTAGGAATATTGATGAAAGTACTAGCAGAAATAACACAGAGCTGGTTTGGGGTTCACCTTAGCAAGTGGGTATGATCTGCACATTTTGAAGGTTTATGTAGTGCTGGCTTCCCCTAAGAAGAGAGCTCAAAATGAGAATTCCCAGTACAGATGCAAACTGTACAGATGCTCCCAGTACAGATGCAAACTTGGGGATGCAAACTGTCAAATGGCAGGAGTGGTATTCTCTTCTCCCCACCCCATCTCACTGAGTTCTAGGTCCAATTACAAAAAAGAGAAAAAAAGAAGGTATTTTTCTATCTCTTAGAACAGTAAATTAATTTCACCATACTATGCTCCCTTTGTTTTCTATCTCAGCAGCAGTACCAAGATATTACTTGACACTAATTGGCATCCTTGTTGGCAGAACTACCAGAAAGACTCTCGACTGTGCAGGAGTGGAGAATAAAACATTTTCCTGCCCTAAAGGCAATCTAGCAATATTGTTTGATAGCCACAATATGGGATAAAATAAAGCTTGCTCTACTATTCTTATGAAGTATTTATTACCTTACCTAATGCAATAGAAAGTAATAGAAATAGTTGCATCAAGTTGCCAATCTCAGTAGTAATTTTCCAGCCACAATTGAATTGCGCAATTTATTTTTACTGATACTGACTTTCATTTCAATTACTCAGAGAAGCTCTATTCTGCAGCTGAGATACTGTATTCAAAACAGCTTCCTGTCACATTTATCTTCACTTTAATTGGTCAGACACAAACCAGGTTTCACAAAGGAAATAAACACTGATGCTAATTTTGAAAAGGAAAACAGCGGTTTAAGAGGAATTGTATAAATGCTGTAAAAACATCAAATGTTTCAGTTTAAAAATAATCTTCCTGATCTCTTTGGGTATATATAACTATACATATTTCCCCTGCCATACATGAGAATGATGAAGTGTGCTTAAGTGCTGAATTGCTTCCTTCCAAAATCCCACTGGCGCATGCAAATTGTAACCCACAAACCACCATTTTCACAAATAGGAGCCAGATGTCCTTTCCTATGGACTGGTACTCCCAGGTACAAAATTATAAGTAAATAATAATAATAAAAATGTAGCAGAGTGTTATGCACTGTACATTTCCTGAAGGCTTGTGTTTGCAGTGTAATTGCCAGTGGTCATTCTGCATTTGTGAACACTGATGGTCTTTGCCAGAATATAGGAATAAAGATTGTGCAAACAATTATAAACATGGTGATGCACATTCAATAAGGGCAGGGACAAGAGGTGCACAGAACACTTTCCTCTGTAGAAAAGCCCATTTTTAGTATGGTGAGGTACACAGCTTTGTAATATTAACAGATAAGCCTTTCCTCCAGGAGACAGGATCTTTCCTAGTTCTTCTTCATATGGAAATGGTGAGACTGATTAGCTACTGTGGTCAAAATTCATGTGCAGCAAGAGAAGGAAGTTCTTTGCCTGCTCCAGGGTAGATGAGACCAAAGCGAGGATGGGCTAAGGGTAGGGTAGGCAGAGGAGAGCATGAGCATCCACGCACAGTCACAGCTCTGTCTGGAAAATAGAGATGCTGAGATGTCCAAAGAGGAAAGAGGGTATCCAGAGAGCTCTTTCTGGCATCATTTTTTGCCTCCCACTTGCTGCAGCATTTATGCTGCACCTGCAGTCCCAGCAGCAGAGCACCACCGACGTGACAGGCTAAGTCCTCTCCTCTTCTAAGGACTCTCTGGGTATGGACGCTGGGGGTATGCAGAAACATCTGCATGCCTTGCAGAAAGGTTTAAGGTCTGGAATCTCAAGTGATAAACACTTTCCATTTTAAAATCGGGTTAATACTGTTAAAAGGAACCTATTCCTTCTTAGGATAGCACCTGCACTTTGCAAGATGAATATTTGCATTTCCTCTCTGGCAGCAACCAAATCATAGCACATTTAGAAATACTTTTTCAATATGTTGTGGAGTGTAAGCACGCAGTGATTGCCTAGTACCTCAGACAGTACGGCATGTGCTGCTCTCCTGGTAGAGCCTATGAGAAATGTGGGTCTGAGCTGCTCCCCTTCCCATGCCAGATCACACTCTCTCTCTTCTGCAGAGTCTATTTCCCAAGCTGCTGCTTACCTTTGAGTGCTTGGTGTTATTTCCTCTCTGACATCCCTCCAGCACCATCCTCAGGCCGCGGCCGCTGCATGGTTCAGCATGAAGCAGTTTGCATGGCTGCCCACTGCTCCAGGGGGCGGGGTGTAGCTTCCCAGCCTCAGATCAGTATAAGAACACATGTGTGATGGGTTCTGGAAAGGACATAGACTTTGCTTTCCTGAGCGAGCAAGGAGTGGAAAAATCTCTTTTGGAGATGAGTGGCTAGCAGGTATCTTCTTTGAAACATTTCAATGATGCTAAGATTTTATAATGGTAGCAAATATGTGGTAAGATGTCTTGGGCATGATGTTAGTGTCTTCTGTGCCCACCTCCAATTAGAATACCTTTCAGCTTTAAAAAAGTTTTATTGAGTTAATTGCACTTGGCCAGACCTGGTGGTTGACGGCAGGCACATGTTCTGCTGACTTAGCACACAAGCAGGTGCTTATCACTCTCAAGAGTTAATCTTTTATCAGCAAAACTTCACTGTGAAAATTACTTTCAGAGATAAAAACAAACATTTTGTAGTGACTTAGTGAGAACAGTAAATATTGACATATGCTATCTCCCTGCTGCTGCAGAAAAGCCTTAAAACATATATTTAATTTTCCCTGTTCTTTGCAAGGACTCTGTACCTTTATACAGAAGTATTTCCCTTAACAAGATGACCGGTGCATTTAGTCTTAAACATCAAGATACATGATGCAGTTGAAAGTTTATGATAATTGTAGAAATAGATTAAATAGCTAACAAAGTATTATTTCTTTTGCTTTTGTTGAAAAGCTTTCCCTCATCTAAAATTTCTGTAAATTGTAAATTATGTGTTGCTACATTTACTTTAGACATCCAATTGCTTATGATTAGCTGGCATTTCTTACTTTGTAAGTAAAAACTTGCTATAAAAGTGAAATATACACCTCTTCCTTGATTTGAGATTTCTCTTTGGAACCCTTTTTCTTGGAAATATCAACTGCAGGTAGCAATTTATAAGAGCCATTGAACCATCCCATAAATAATTGAATTAAATGGTCATAGGTTTTCTCCTCCATAATTAACACATAGATTTTTTTATATAATTTTTCCAGTTGATCTAACACCTGGATTACATCAGCTGTTGGATATAGCCAAGCAGTCATTGTGTATACTCTGTGCAAAAAACTAGAAAACATCCCATTTTTACATTTTATCTCAGTAAACCACAAGCCTTCAGTTAGTCTTTGAAGTCCTGCAACACAACTTTGTTTTTATTATAAGCCCGGTTCCCCCTGAGCCGATGCCATGCGGAGGCACTCACTTGTTTATTTGTGTGGCAGTTTTTCCTCAGCAGTTCCCATACATAGGGACAGTAACCTCACCCATGGTAATTCAACTGCTTATGCTAAATCTGGAGACCACTTGGCATATTTTACATGATTTTGCCCTGGTAGGAAAGTAGGAGAGTAAGAATTTTGCATGTGAATATAGTCTTCCATCTTCCTATTCTGTCAGCTTCTCATTGTGCTCTTCTTGCAGTTGCCTTTAGATAAAGCAGGAATTCGTTTGGTTTTTGAAAGAGCCACATGCTCTATGCATTACGTAAATAACACATGAACACTTCTTTTCATATTAACTACCAAATTCTATTTTTCTGACAGAGAATGGGTTTCAGTTTTTAACAGCTGCAACAAAAAAAAAAGACACCCAGATGGGCCTTTTCATCTTCTGCTTCCCTTGCCACAGACTGTACTTTCCATACTTTATTTGGAAGCAAAGAAAAGCAGTTGGCTATGTTCTGTAAACTTGCTAAATTAAAGACGATAAATCCTCATATACAAACTGAAAAGACTGCTGAAATGTGTGTGATTCAACACTGGCTTTTCATGCTAGAGTAAGTCGCGTGTATTTGAAAATAGGCTGCAAATAGATGGCAAACCTACTGGAAAGACAATATGTATATAGAAACACTTTATCTGCATACCTATTTTAAGGCAGTTGAAACGAAATGCTAATGCACTGAGCAGAACATACCACTTTAATATGAGCAGGATAGTCTGTATTTCAGTTCCCAAGGAAATTTTGACAGTTCTCTGTCGTAACCCTGATGCTTTAAAGGCAGTAGAAAAGTTGTCTAGACTTTTTTTGCACGACATGAATATACCACAGTTCATTGAAACAGCTCAGGAGATGAGGTTTTCTAATTATACCACCGCTTTTTTTCTGGACTCACTTACAGGTCCAGGACCTACTTACTTCTAGACACACTGGCTTCACCCTTAGCTAGGACGAGCTGGAACAGCTCGTATTTCAGGGCCAAGGTCTACCTTACAGTTTTATATGGGAGAGTTGACGGAAACTAGAGCATTTCAAGCTTAGATCCATTGCCCGTTCAAAGTGAATTCCTTGTAATCCAAGTGAGAAAACAATACCATTTAGTACAGCTGCACTGCCAAGAGTTTGACATGCTGGTTGAGTACATTTGCAGGTGGTCTTATCTACAGTCTACATAGCATATATACATTCATAAAAGGTGGAAGTGCAAGTGTTATGTTTATGTGGTGCAGGGAATCAAAGACCCAAGGCCCTATGCTCGCTGAACATCTGTAGTCTCTTTCCTTGACTTGAGGGAGCTCCAAGCAGGTGGAATTCATCAATGTGTAAAAGGAAACTAATCTGAATAGGTGCCATTATTAAAATGCATTTGCAGATGCCAGATTAGCTTTAGAAAAACAGGAAGGCTCTGAGAGGAGTGGGAAGAGCATTGTCCAATGCAGAATAAAGTGTCGGTGATTCTCCCCTGGCCGCACGTGCGCTGGTGCAAGGCAGGAGTGAAAGAGAGATGGGCACGAGTGGTGAGTTGTGTGGCAGAGGTGGTCAGCATGGAGCTGGGGTGAGGACCAGCTGACAGCCCATGCGGGTCTCAGCAGCTGGTCAGTGTTTTCCAAGCTCGTGGGCTCACTCTTCCTCTGCGGAAGCCAAAGTGGACACACACACTTCCACTGCTTCTCTGGCAAGGGACCGAAACTGAGCTGGCAAAAGGCCTGAGGCACAGAGGAGACGGGCTCAGCAAGCTGCTCTCCAAGGAGAGAGGCATTTTTTTAAGGAACCGTTATTTTACAGTGGTGATTTGTTTCCTTCCCTTTTAAACACTGGTTCTGCTTAGGAGAGGGGAGCGAGGAAGCAAAAGGACACAAGGCTGGAGCCAGGCCCTTCCCCAGGCACACTTTGGGTGCTGGTGGGAGCAGCTCAGGCTATGCCCTCCTTCAGATAAACCAGCAACCACCTGTCACTCCCTGGAGCCCACCAGTGTGTGTCTCATCATCCTGCATACGTCAGCTCCTTTGGGGCAATGTCCTGCCACTTTAGAGGTCAAAACTGGTATGGTCATCTATGACTTGCTATATGAAGGTGCAGACCATTGCAGCCAGTGAAGGTGAAGGTTCAGAATCATAGAATCACAGAATGGTTAGAGTTGGAAGGGACCTTAAAGGTCATCAAATTCCAACCTCCCCTGCCATGGGCAGGGACACCTCCCACTAGACCAGGTTGCTCAAAGCCCCATCCAGCCTGGCCTTGAACACTTCCAGGGATGGGGCAGCCACAACTTCTCTGGGCAACCTGTTCCAGTGTCTCATCACCCTCAGAATAAAGAATTTCATCCTAATATCTAATCTAAATCTTCCCTCTTTGAGTTTAAAACCATTACCCCTTGTCCTATCGCTACACTCCCTAATAAAGAGTCCCTCTCCAGCTTTCCTGTAGGCCCCTTAAGGTACTGGAAGGCTTCTATAAGGTGCTCTAACCCTCTGATCATCTTCGTAGCCCTCCTCTGGACCCGTTCCAATAAGTCCATGTCCTTCTTACGTTGGGAGCTCCAAAACTGGAGACAGTACTCCAGGTGGGGCCTCAACAGAGCGGAGGAGAGGGGCAGAATCACCTCCCTCCACCTGCAGCTAGGAAACTACCTCAGAGAAAAGATAAAGTATACTTGCGAGTAGACTGGGGCCGCTGGCTCGTGCAGGGAAAGGCTTGGGAATGTGTTGTACACCGCTGGAACGAGTTCAGTGCTGCTTTTGTCTTTAAGTGAGGAGAGACATGACATATCAGCGCTGAAAACTCCATATACTCTGCTAATGCTTTTATAACCTCTTCCTCTTAACCCCAGCGCAAGCTCATGCTCACACAAACAAACAAGCGCACACTTCAACATGTCCTTCGCTCTCTTGAGAAAAGCTGCTCATCCGGCTCCTCGGGGAACTTTGATCTCTTTCCCAGCGCTCCCTTGACGCGGAGCAGCCGTTCCCCGGCTCCAGGCGCGGGCTCGCCTGGTGACAGCCTTGTGGTTCTGAGGACGTGCAGAGCAGCTGGAGTCCGTCGCTGGGTCTGGCCTACTGGGAACTGCAGCTTTCGGCTGGTAGAAAGCATTCATCGCTGCGGAGGAGATGTACACAGATTATTAGCGTTAAAAATCATGGGGAGTTGAAGTGGTGGGAGGGATTTGGGGGAAAAGCCAGTTATGAAAATGGCCTGATTTTTAAGGCATGAGTCACACCATTTATTAAAATAGGCTTTTGTACTTTCTAAAGCCTCCTCAGTTCTATGAAATCAATGTAAAGCTAATATTTCTCTCTCTGCTCTGCATCAGCCTCCTTGCAAAAGAAGAAAAGAAAAGGCTGTTTGAGCCTGTTGCAGATCCCAGGATTTTATGTCAGAATTAGAAGCTGAAAGAAGATTTGCATGGACATTGCAATTTATATTTTATGTATCTGGACAGAAACGGTGAAGCAGTCAGGCACAAGAACCACCAAAGCTGCAACATTAGGTGCTCCCCGTCTGAGAAATGCCAAAATAAATAGTCTGATTTTTCTCTTCTTAACAGTAATGTAAATGGGGCATCACCAGCTAAAATCCTTGCCGATTAAGTTTGCAAACTCTATGAATAGATGAGACAGTGTACAAATAATTGAACTCTAGTAGTTAAATGGTCATTACCCAAAAAGAGGTGTGTTTTCCTATAACTGATGGTATAACTAGAAGGCAATACATCTAGGAAATGAGAATACAGGCTCCGCTCGCTGGTGTGAATCAATGCTGTGCAGGGGAAGGAGGATGCACGGGGCACAAGTTGTTCCCAGTTTCTGCTTTCCGTGCTGTACGGCTGCATTAACTGTTACTGTGAGCCTGAGTTGTACAGAAAGGAGGACAGCAAGTAACAGAAGGGGCATGAGGTTGTAACCGTGAGCATACCATCTGATAGCCGCATCTTAGGAAGGGTAAAGAAAATCTGAAGAGGCTTTGAGGATGGCTAAAAAAAGAGTCAGAACTTAAGGGGTGTTGTTTATTAAGCTGATCGAAGATGTGTCTGAGGCTTGACTTCTTTACACAGATTTCTGACCAGATCTTTTGTGACTTTCTGATGAAGGTGTGTCAAAGTCCAGGGATTAGCAGCTAACGTCAAACAAATTTAGCCTCGAGTTAAATCTTTATTGCCTGGCAGGGAAAGTGACTGAAGGCTTGAACAGCTTGGAAGGGGAAGAGTAAAGTGGTCATTACAGGCTACTTTTAAAAGAAGATTAAACTATAGTTTAGTAGGATTAAAAGACAGTTTTTACGTTCTGTTTCTGGAAGAAATTTTGTGGCCTGTGTTTGCGGAAGATTAGACCAGTGGGTTGTGACCGTACCTTCAAAGTTTGACATCGGTGACTATGAATTAATGTTGGTGCCTTTCCTTACAGGGCCAGAAGTTCTCTTGATTCACTTTTGTGATTTTGCAGGTTGCCAGTCACCGTGTATTTTCTTTACTCTCTTTGGCACAGTTTCTTTCTATTTCATAAGGTGCACACTTTAACATGAACATGTTGCCACATGAGCACCGGTGAGTTAAATTGGATTGAAAAACCCGTGAAGTCACCCCGTCTTGCTCTTTACATCACCCCCATCATGTACAAATACAGGTCCTGATCCTTGTCAGCCATGGCCTGACAATTTAAGACAAACTGAAATGGGTGTCAGTTCCCTATCCAGAGGCAGAAGCTTCCATAAGAGGGACAGATACTGGGAGCAGGAGCCTTGTTGGGGCACCACAAGTTTATCTGCTGCTGCCTAAGTCAACATTCCGTGTTAGCTCGAGGTAACAACCTTGACATTACCTTTAAAGAAATCCCTCCCAAGCAAGTCTGTGCAGCCCTCTCAGCTTTGTGCAATCAACTTGGAAAAGTTTTTCACTCCCCCTTTTCTCTGCTGATTGCAGCGAAACACGGACTGTTAGAGCAGCTGAGAGAGCACCCATGTCTGCTCCGCTACCTCTCACCCGGTGTGTACCAAGAGTAACAAACCCAGCCTTCTGTGCCTGCTCTGCCTCCAGCATTCACGTCCTTGTGATTTATTGAGGGCGAGGGCACGCATAGCTCCTCCTGGTTAACGCTGTAACTCCGCCACTGCACCTGAGGAGCAATTCAGAGACGGCCTGCACCGGCATCTGCCTCCTCCTCCTCAACCTCTTCCTTCTGATCTGTGGTCTGGAAATCCCTTTTTTCCGCACCATTCCAGATAGACTCACCCTTAGGCAGAGTCCCAGAATGGACATTTCATCCCAAATCATGAATACGTAAGAAAGTTGATAATAAAAAAAAAAAACAACAAATATAGCCCCACGGTGCACACCAATAATTTTGGTGAGATATTTTATTTCATGATGTATGTACAAGGAGGCAGTTTGAGCTAACTACTCCTGTTTATTTTTTGAGCTTCTCCTTAAATGTACATAAATATTATCTTTTAGTTAAGGAATGTGCAGAAAGTTACCTGGTGCTACAAATACGCTATTTGCCCAAACCAAGGCTGCACGCTGTTATTCTAACATGCTCACATGAAATATGAACTATCAGTAGAAATGAGGAATTAAACTATGAAAATCAATGAGCACTCCAGACTCTGTACTAATCCTACTTGTAATAAACATTCTGGCTACAAACCCTTTGTTGTATAAATCATATACAAATATTCTGCAACATATAATCATTGGTTTTATCTTTTCCACTTGTATTCATTTATTGTAGAAAAATTCACCCTTCCATGGACTGAAATAGTTACAGGAGGGATTAATTATGTCAATGTAAGACCTAAACTTCGCTATTGTAAATATGTAATGTTATGATATTTCAGTCAAAACAAGTATTGTTATTCTAAAATATGTTTAGTATCTCGGCATAAAAAAGTTTATATTATATAGTTTCATAGTCAAGAATGATTCTTGAATTTCAGAGTGCTTTAGGATGTCTGCAACACAAGTGTGTGTTGATCTCTGATTATCATAATTTCTGAGGACTGTCAGAGCACTTCAGTTAATAACACAAACAGAGCAGAATAGTTTTACTTAAGAATTGTAGTGCCATAATATTTAACTTGAATCAGAAACTATACTGATATTTCTTACATTGCAAATGGTTGGCAACAGTAATTCTACTTCCAAGGGAGTATTAGTGGGGATCTAGTTCATTTAAGATTATGAATCTAAGTAATGTGCTGATCTTGTAGATCAAGGTCAGTGTCTTTTTAAGTTTAAGGGAACTCTTTAAGATGTCATAAAAAAAAAAAAAAGGAAATTTTTTTTGTATTTGCATTAGGTTATTCTAGTAATGTGGTAGGATATTGGTAGATATTGCTACTTATTGTGTCAGTGATATGACAATGAGACTGATAGCTGTGAACACCTATGTATTAACTCTGCCTCTGATAGCAAATCCTTTGGTGGATGTAGGCAAATCTCCAAATCTCTCCTCCATTTCCACTCTTCAAAAACAGTGGTCGTTAGTAAGTGTTGTTTAATAGTATCTCATACTATACGTGTCCAAAATGATAGCACAGCAGCAGTGTGTGCCTGCAATATTTAACATGTCAGAACATAGCAATGAATTGCTTGCAATGCTAAATTTGACTTAGCAAAGCCATTGTGCTCACTGAAGATGCACGCGGCTGATTTGAAGAAACAACAGGTTTAGCACCAAAATGACGCCAAGAGGCCCTGGCTCTTCGGAAGCTCTTTGGCAGAACCAGACAATGTAGGTAACAGGGGTATTTTCTGTAGATAGTACTTGAAACATTGCAGTTTGGCTAACTGGCATGACCTCTCTGCTTTATTCATTAAAAAAAAGGTAGAATTTCAAAACTCTACCTTTTACCAAAACTGTAAAAGAAATGCCCTGCAGCCTATGCTACACTGTGGGAATCTGGGGCAGAGAGTCTGCGTGGCAGCTCAGGCACAAGCACGGGCAGTTGAGAAAGCTTCTGTGTCCTGATTATTCCTGGTGTCCCAAAGGCAAAAGTCCATTTGTACAGTGTCCGCTCTCTGACAGTGGCCCAGGCAGCCAAGAGAAGTGCTTCTTTGCAAGATGGACTCATGGTCTGACTCCATATGGCAGTTTCTGTATCCATATGGAGGACTGTGCCGAGGACCATGGCTAGGACCAGCCTCTTCTTTATTGTCTGGATGATGATAACTTATTTGACATCGCTGCCATAAATATTCTTTCTGAGACCACCAGCTGCTGCAGAAGGTGGCTGGGCTTTTTCCTCTTTGAGGCTATTCCTTCAGCTCATATGCACCAAATGACATACCATAAGTTTATGTCTAAATACAGCCTTTTTTGCAAGGCTAACATGTATGTGGTCTACTTCTTCAGGGCTCATGGTGAGCAATCTGGGACACATGGATGTATTAAAAAGGGATGAGAGCAAGAAAGATTGAGTTGAGGATGAAGACAAAGGGAAAGCAGTCCAGCAGGGCTCCAAACTCTGGAACTGGTGTAGCAACTTGGGCTCTGCTGCAGCACCTTGGGCTCTGCTGCTTTTGGACACCACGTGCTGGGCAGAGCTGAGACCAAGGTGGAAGTTTGGTGGCTGCGGTAGAAGGCTGAGGCCAAATGACTGGGTCATGCACTCAAAGACTTGGCCGATGTTGGAGTGCATATCTATGTTGTTGTTTACACTTTACGTATAAATATGTATGACCCACCAGTACTTACAATTAGTATCAGAAGAAATGCAATTTATGAACTAGGTGAATCCAGAATCTAGATCCTTCATGGAAAAGGTCAGCTGTGAGAAATAATTTCTGTGGAATGTGATCACTAGGTGAAGGTGTAGAAAATGCAGCCAAAACGTCTACTGCAGGTGTTTAAGACGCTGCAGTACTAATGCAGGGAGTGCTCCAAAGGGCTTTCCTGCCGTCAAGCCCTGAAGGAGTCAGAGCTCTTCGAGGACCTGGCACAGAGCTCCATCCAACTGCTGCATTTTGTGTTGCTATTAAGATGCAGCATCAGTGGCAGTGAACACGCAGAGGTTACGGCGATGCTGCAGTCTGCGGGTTGGCTCAGCGCACTTGCTCTGACACCAGCAACCTGGGATTTGCTCTCAGTGTCAAAACAGGTTGTAATTAAGACTTCTGTTCATTATGTAAAAAATGAGTTTTGGCCGGGTGCCTGTTCCCAAACCTTGCGTATCCGTGCAAAGGGGAGGAAGTGGCCTGCAGGAAGCGTCTGGGACACGGTGTCTGTGGTGAACAAGACAGAGGAAATAAATACACAGGTCTCGATTCTTTGCTGCCCTGGAGCTCCAAGCGGGGTAGTCAGTCAGAGCCCCCAGGGGCTGCCCTTCACTGATGAATTTACAAAAAACTCGATGTAGGGAGCTCGATGTAGTGACCAGCAGCACCAATCGGCATACAGAGGAGCATGCGTGGAGATGGACCATTATGCAGCCCGTCACGGAAAGATAAAGTACTTCCATTTCCACTTGACAAAAAGAAGTGCTTGTCATTAATCAAGGTAGTGTAAAAGATTCCTCTCAGCAGTGGCCACTAAAGTTTCTGCTTTGTTATCATGCTATAAAAGCATGTATATCGAGGCTACCCATGTGAAGCTGACCACCCTTCTCCTTCTTCTGAGTCTGCAGAGGGGAAGAGGAGCCCTCTCAGTGTTGCTTCCTTCCAGTGAGGCGTGAGTGCACACACTGCAGATTGCAGTGCTCTGATTTCAGTCCTACCAGGCACAGACCTTCTATCCATTTCTTTTCCCAGTGTCCAACAAGCACCATTTTATGGACAGCAACTTGCTCTACCAGTGCAGAATGAATTTCCGCCGGCGACGGCGATTAATGGAGCTCCTCACAGAGAAATCTCGCTTGATGCCAGAAAGCCATGACAGCCCGTTTTGCCTGCGCAAGCAGAACCATGACAACAGAAAACACACCACTTTTCTCTCAGGTGACTCATCAACTATACTGCTGTTGATAGGGTGACTCCATGGGATGTCAAACAATCCTTTTTGGGTGAAGGGTTTCAGCGTTTATCTGAAAAAAGCAGGGCAGGGGGTCATGTGTCATTGTTCAAAGGGATTGTCCATCCACTCAATTTACCAAATCTTTAGCTCCTTGGGAGGGTTTTGTGCCTTTATCAATAGAGTGATGTCAGATGCTGATCAAAAATCAGTATCCATGAACAAACAGAACTGCTTAAAATCCCACCAAGCCCAAAGTAATTTGTTATATATTCTATGTGGAGTTTTTGAGAAGAGTAAAAGTGAGGGGAAGGGGTCCTGCACCATTTGCTCTACAGCAATATCTAGCAAGAACCAAAAGAATAAATGGGAAGTAGAAGGAAAAATGGAAGAAATTATTTCTCTATATTGAAATCCCTCCTAGAAGACACTGCAATGGGAGCAGTTCAGCCATCATGTTAGCTACAGCATACATGAGTATATCATACTCATGCAGTGACTCTTCTGTGTAAAACACGCTAACGCCTTCCCAGTGTGGTCAGCAAAAGTGTGGCTTATTGCTATTGTTTTAAAGAAACTAGGTTCAATAGTTGATACCAGTTCTCTTTCTCTCTGTATTTTCTCTCTGTTTCTAGTGAGTCCCACCAAGGAGATAAAGATCGTGTCAGCAGTACGGAGGAGCAGCATGAGTAGCTGTGGCAGCAGCGGGTACTTCAGCAGCAGCCCGACACTCAGCAGCAGCCCCCCAGTGCTCTGCAACCCGAAGTCTGGTGAGCACCAGCATCGCTTACCATGCACGGGAGCCAGGGCGCAGGCATCTGGCTGGGGAGGAGGCCACATGAAGAATGCCCAACATCACATCTAAGTTTATCTTTTCAAGGATACATTAAAAATTCACAGCACCACAGGTTTTGTAGGCCAGAGGGGACTATTAACATCTTGTAGCCTGAAGTCCTGCTGAACACAAGCCAGATGTCTGCCTCCAATAATCTCTACATCAAGCCCATAATTGTGGTTTGAGCTGCAGTTTATCTCTTAGGAGGACATGCAGTCAGAGACACAGATTTGCCTCTTCATTGCCAAGCTCTGAACCGATTCAACTCTCCTCCTAGAGACATTCCTTTAGTGCAAGTCAGAGGAGAGTTTAACTATCCAGTGGCCACTTGAGTTGCTGTGAAATAATACAGCTCAGAAAACAACAGCAGCATTGTTTCAGTCTGTTAGGGACTATTTCAACATTTGGGGTTTTTGTTTAGGTCTTACACTGGTCTGTTTAGGAAGGTAAGAGTAGTGTTGGAGCTTATTTTCCTTTTGAAAGGATTTCCTATCCTATGCCGGAAGGTTAAACACACCCATTCTTCCACAGTTTGCTTAAAATTGTTTCTTACTGTACATCTGGGAAAGGAAAAAGAGACCAGGATAGATATTGTTTCCAGCCTCTCCGTTTTCCTTAGAAACAGCTCTGAATTTCAAAGCAGAGTCCCTGCTGCCCTTCGTGCTCTTTATTATTTCAAATTTACCGGGTCTGTGCTGACAGTGTGGGGAGCGTTGTGCAATGGGGGAAGGCTTCAGTAGCTATGGTATGCTTTCAAAGGGATGCTGGCATTTGAAATGATTACTAGAAAATCCCTCAAGCACTATATGAATCCTGTTCAAAACATTGACAATTTACTCTGGAGACAAGTGAGCTAAAGTGCATTTCATTCCTCCTGTGCAGAGCGGCCATCAGAAAAAAAGGCATAGTTATGGGGACATTTTCTTTCTTTCTCCTTTTAGCACGTTTCCTTCCCTCTCCTTAGGCTCTGCTGGGCATTCAGTATGAGGCTCTAAATTAAAATAATTTGAAAGACTCAGTATGATTGCAGAAGCCATGACCCCCTACACCAGATCCCCTACATCACTGCTGGTGGTCATTGCATCCTCGGAGTATGCTGCTGTTGGGTGTCTGGCACCACTTTCCAATGTGTTTACCCCTAAAAGCAAAAGTTTGCCCCTATATGAAGAGTGCCACAGTATCCTGTTTTGGCAAAGTATCTCCCAGGTATACTTCCCAGAAATGCTCTGGTAGATTTTGTATGGGGAAATCTTTGGCCCTGCTACACCATTAATTACATCCTGGAAAATTTTCTGAGACAGATAAAGCAGCATTCATACGCTGTCCATAAATGCGTGTGTTATCTGAAGTATGCTGACTATCCCATTCATTTATGGTTCTGATTATATATGAAGTGTCAACCCATGAGTAGTGAGAACAAGTTTATTTTAATGCAGCTGATTACACAACACTGAAAGAAACAGGATAGGCTGATGTTGCCCTTGCATAAATTTTTTATTTTTTTAAAGAAACTCTCCTTTAGGACTAATTTTCAAACTCTAAATAGCTTTAGAACACTCATATTTGAAAGAAGACAGCAACAGAGTTATAAACAGACTTATTTTTAAGAATTATACAATTACCAGCAATGTAGGGTAATTTCTTCCATAGTGCAAATACAGGTTCACACGCCATCTCACTTAGGTTAACATAAGGCTGTCAGATGTAAATGTTATGGAGGAATTGTTAATCCTCTGCTGGACTATAAAGTGATTTTTTCACAAATAGTTTCCTGCTCACCAGACCCAGAGTATGTCGCTGAACTGCATGCTAATAAACACAAGACAGAGGTATATTTATTGTAGATGGGTTCTGTTGCAGGAAAATGCTTAAAAAAAAACCCAGGTCATGACTTGACCAGTCATGTAGAAAACAATCATCAAACAAAAAAAAGTTTCTGGAGGTATAATGAGGGGAGGCACGCAAGGGAGTCCTGTGTGGATGATTTACCTGATTCTGACTTGTCGAATGAATGTAATCATTCAGGTTTTTTACGTTGACCAGCCATGCTCTGCAAAGTGTAACACTGGCTAAATGACAGTTTGTCAAAATCCACGGGAAAGAAAAAAAGTACATCTTGGTTTGTGTGCTAGAATTCTCCCTGCTCCCATGAATGTCATTAAGAAACTCATGAATGTGTTTGAATACCATCTGTGGGAAATTTTATCTTCCACCTGTGACTGAAAAGGCAGATGTCATCAAAATTATTTATCACTAAAAAAAAAAAGCAGCCACAATTTTAGAGGTGAAGCAGGCAAATATGGTGAACAACATATATCTTCCCATTGTCCTCCATCTTGTGAAGCATTTATAGACAGATAAAAACTGGTATGCAGAATGGTATCAATTTGATTTTGCAGAACTTTACATTTACTTTGTTCAGGGGAAAATTACCCCATTACATGGGAAGGCAATAGGGAATCACCTACAGAACCTCTCCGGTATTTCCTTTCATGTAAAATCCCAGCCAGTTGTAGATTACCTGGGCTGTCCCTGGATAAGGTGGGGTTAGATGTCTCTGCCTACAAATGCAGAAATCTTTTTGTTGGGATAATTCCTGACTCAAGCAGAATTTTCTTAATTCTCAAGCAGAATTACTTAATTCTGTGATTCAAACCCGACTCAGATGAAATAGCACCCAACATGCACAGAGCAAGCCAGGAAGAAAACCTGTTCCATGCCAAGGAAGTCAGTCACTTGTTTCAATACAGGACATGGATCTTGATTGCAGACAGCAAAGTCTGTTGGCTAAAAACCCTGATTTTCCAAAGATCTCATCATTTGTACTAGGAGTTATTCTGCAGTCTTTTCCTTGGCTCTTTTACTACTTTCAAGCAAGTCTGCAAGAACTGAAAGAGTGTACAGGAAGTGGGACCAAAAAGGTGTTGTATCCTAACACCATATCTATCTTATTTATTAGGAAAAACTCTAGAGGAATGCTTATATTGAATATTAATTTATGTGCCTCCACAGTATTAAAGAGACCCGTGACTGCTGATGAGCTCTTGATGCCTGGAGCCCCATACGTAAGAAAAACTTTTACGGTATGTCTCCAGTATTTGTCTTTATTTTCTGCAAGTTGTATGAATAAGGTAATCCAAACATACATTTTCTGGTGGGATAATTAGAGCTTATTTGCATTTGCTAAGGTTTGTGCTTTAAAATCCTGAGCTCTGTTATCAGTACTTCCACATATTTCAGGTCTGATTTTGCAGTTGTTTATCCTGTCTTTATGCCAATGTAGTACTGCTGACTTAAATGGACTGTAAAATTGCATAAAGCCAATAACATTTGTACTCTACAAACTCATCTAGACTTTGTGCTCATGGTAATACTTGCACTGCAGGAGTGGATTACCTACCCAAATCGAAGTCTTCTGCTTAGGTCTTTTTAGACTATGATGGGACAGAAATTTTGATTCATATTCACTGTTAGGGAAAGCCTTTCCCTAAAGACATTTTTGAACCTAGTCACTGGAAGCACCGCTTTTTACATCCTCCTAGTTCAACAAAAAAAAATTCATTAAAAGCAAGGGGATTCATGAATAGAGCCTTTCCCATGAGTGATACGGCAGCCTGTACATAACGTCCTTTACTGTGTGTTGGAAGTATAGAGATATTGAAATTATATCTTGAACCATTTAGATGTTACCCCCTTGAATTTCACTGAGCTGTCCAAAGGTGATCACATTCTTCTTTTCTCTTTCCAGATCGTCGGCGACGCGGTGGGCTGGGGCTTTGTGGTGCGGGGGAGCAAGCCCTGCCACATCCAGGCTGTGGACCCCAGTGGGCCAGCAGCCGCGGCTGGGATGAAGGTGGGTTTTCAAAACAGGACAATTTACTGGCGATATTTGTGCTGCTCAGTGAAGGTCTTGGGCTGTCTGTGCTTGGGGAGGGAGAGGTGCTTTTATTTACAGGGCTGAGGATCATTGTCTCACTTTCAGGCATTTGTGCACAGTGATTTCTGCTACCTTTCACCTACCCCCCTCCTGTTTCTTTTTTTCAAGTCCCTTTTTCACATGAAACTCATTCATCCTTTCCAAGTTGCTTTCTTGATCTTTTCCCTCCTTTGGGCATTTTTTTTCAGTTGGTTGGTTGGCTGGGTTTGGTGATTGTGGTTTTTGTGGGTTTTGGGGTGGGTTTTTGTTATTTTCACCTTTTTCCAACTCTGCACGATTTTAGCTTTCCTCCTCTTGACTTCGCAATTTATGTGGTTGCTGGTATGCAGCTTCTGGACTTTGCCTATACAGAAGTCAGAGAAGTCATAGATTTGTTTAGGTTGGAAAAGACCTTTAAGATCATTGAGTCCAACCGTTAACCTAGCACTGCCAAGTCCACCAAAGAAGACTTGGAAGGACAATCGGAAGAGCCAAAGTCAGATATACCTATTCAAAGTGAAGCTAGCATAACCCATTGTTCACTGTAAAGCAGTTAAGATTCGAGACATTTTGGAAAGAGGAATACATGATACTTTCATATTTCATAAAGAGTTTAAATACTTCCATACATGATTTAGGAATATATAAATACAAATTCCATGTGAAGGGTTTTGTACTGCTAATGCAGAGCCCATTGACTTACCTGCAGGTTTGGATCATGTCCTGCATATATCTGTGAATTACTCACTCTTTTGTGCAGTGGGAAAAATAAAAGCAAAGCATTTTGCCAAGTACAGATAAAAGCAAGAAAGGGAAACGAACTGCTACACCTACTCCAGTGTCCCAGCTGGGCCAGACACAAAGATTAAATCATAAGCTTATGTTACGTTTTATTGTATGGTAACAACACAGATGAAGGTTTCAGATGTATTCCACATGCAGCCCAGTTTGCTGTGAGTTCTGTCCTGCCTTCCAGTTTATCTCCCTTTCCCCTCACACTCATCGCCGCTGTCTCTCGGCCGTACCTTGACACTCACCAAGCTGGAGGCAGCATGGGCCTCCACAACTCCATCCTGCCCAGTGCACGATGCCAGAACTGCCATGGCACCCTCCTTAGCGAGTGCACTGCAGGAGTTTCCTCTTTCTGGTTTCTGGGCTTTTTTTCATGAAACTTGTAAGAATGTCTTTGAAACATTTACGTTTTCTGAGTACGGGCAGGCAAACCCCTGGGAGGGGGAATGGCAGCTGCAGAGCCTGTTGGTGCAGGCAGCACCCTGACACATCCTGCTGGCAAACTGCTTGACTCCTGAGGGAGCTGGAATTTTTTATATGTTTTATACAATACCTAAATATAATACACAGTTACAATTTTCATATGAAAAGTATAATTTTTGAAAAGTAATCCTGCCTAAAATTTAAAGGACTTATTAATTTATTGATGTGTATGCTCTGGATCCTGAACTTGGGAGTCTAGTACTTTACAGCATCTTTTATTCTCTGAATATAGCAGCTAGCAATAAAGTAGATCTATTCTGAATCCTGACTTGTAAAAATAACACTGTGGTGTCATATGTATAATCTTAGAGATTTCACTGCTGAACGCCGCAGCTTAGAGCTGACTATAGCGGGCCTTTGGTTTGTTTTTGCTTTTGCTTTCATGCTGACAGCCCTGCAACTACACACTAGTACGTCTCAGTTAAGCTGGGTTCTTTCATATTTCATCTCTGAAGCTGGTTTTATGTACCACATTATTGCCTTGTGTCTTCCATTCTTGCTCTCCACGTGCTCACGTACTCTGATGGGGTTACAGAGGTTTTCCTGAACCATTCAAGACATAGGAATGTAAAATAGTCTGTTATTCAGAGGGGAGCAAACAGTATTTTAGACAGTGAAACTGTGATATATTGCCTTGAATTTGCACAAGCGTGAGGTCTGATTATTTGCAAAAGTGCTATCTTTATATAAAATCACTTTTCAGAGTAGAATTGCACATAAAACGTTATGGCCATATATTAGGAGAATCCCTGTTAAGACACCAAAATTGGTGCTCCATTTTCAGAAACGCTGAATACTTTTAGCCCCTGGTGAAGAAATGCCAATTTTCTTTGAAAATAAGTGTTTTTGTTGAGGTGTTCCCATGGCAATAGGTATGTAAATTATAGTGCGCTATTTGAAATTTTAAAAAAACCTATGTCACTTAATCCATCTGTTTACGGAACTCTTCAATCTGGCAAATTTAAAGGAAATCGTATGACAGGCTTTAGATGATGGCTCCTTGAAAATAAACCTTCCCCTGTGTGGAAGCTGCAGGAGGGGCACTTTGAAAGCAGACCATTGGGCAGGGTATCTTCTGGTGGGCTGGTGCAAGAGGCCTTTGTCTGCCAGTGTTGCTCTGAGCGCTACACCAAAGAAGCGCTAACAAGGAAAGTTGGCGATGATGAAAAGGGCAAGAATTTGAAGAAGAGCCAAGACTTGGCCTTGCAGTTTGTAGAAAAGTTCTTGGCAGTAGCAGCAGGGTTTTTCCTCCTAAGGAGATGTATCCAGTGTAATTGTTTTTGGAAATGTCTTTATTTGTGAAGCTTGTGATTTTACTCTCACCTCTCTTGGAGAGCACTATATTACTGTCTTTGCATTACGCTGGACAAGTTAAGAGGGGGCTGCTGCCTACAATCTCATTGTAGGACCTCACTTTGTGCACTTAAAACGCTACCATGTATTATATAAAGCAGTAGACATTACAGGCTCAACCTACCTGGAGGACTTTGTGGTGTCTTGCTTTCAGTCTGACCTTGGCTGGGTTCCTGGCCTGCTCCAAAGCACTGTGAGTTGGGAGTCCCGGTAGAAATCTCAATGAGCTGAGGACGGAGCTGTGACCACACACAGTGGCTGTGCAGTGGGCATGGCGCTGGGCAGCCGGGATGCACAGGGCTCCGTCGCACAGGCACATCTCTGCGTGGCAACACTTGCCATCTCATTATATGTGACATCCTCTTCTGGGGGAATTTTCAGACAATTTAATTCTGAGACAATCCCTACTAGCGTGGTCTGCTGAAGCGGTGTGAGAGGGCATGATGGTTTTGGCTTTACGTCTTGATACTTCTTCTGGGACTGCTAAGTAGGAATACCATATACAAACTGAGGTTTCAAGTATGAAGCTGAGCAAATAATTTAATACATATCTTGTCAATTAGCTTTATTAAAGTATTTTTAGACCCGGTTTGATGAAGTGCCGTTGCCTGTGACAGCGTTGTGAAGAGTGTGGTTGCTGTAAGCGCATTAACAAGTGGGAGCTGGAGGCAACGCGGGGCTATGAAAGGAGTCAGTGTTGCAATGCCTTCTTCTAAGTTATTTGCAGCTCTGTTTTGCTGTCTGCTGTCGTCAGCAGGGGAAGACAGGAACAGCACGATTTTTAAGTTCCCAGGTTGCTTTAATATTCAGTATTGACTGGCTCCAAAATTCAGGTCTCTGCGGGTGACACTGCTAAATATTGCCAGTTGTTGTCAGGAAAACTCCTTTTCCCCCTTTTCAGTGTTTTATTCTGTAAGTTCGTTTCTGTTTTTAAGGTACAAGTATTCTATGAAAAGTTACATGACTTCAAACTAGTGACTTAAATCACAGAATCGCAGGATCTTCATGGTCGGAAGGGACCTTTGAGATCATCGAGTCCAACCACACACACGCACAAAAAACCCCCAACAATCCCGGGCACTAGAGCATGCCCTGAAGTGCCACGTCTACACATTTCTCAAATACCTCCAGGGATGGCGACTCCAGCACCTCCCTGGGCAGGCCGTTCCAGTGCCTGACCACCCTCTCAGGAAAGTCATTCTTCCTAATATCTAATCTAAACCTCCCCTACCGCAACTTCAGACCATTTCCTCTGATCCTGTCATTATTCATTTGGGAGAAGAGACCAATACAACAAATTATGCATCGCACGTTGTTATTTGGTGGGACATCACTATAACAGAGTGGGACAGACTGAGCAGACCTAGCTTAGTGTCAGGCTTGTGAAAGAGACAAATTAATCACTCTTTTTGCTGATTATCTGTTCTTCCCTTTAGCTGGAGAAATCATTGCCCAGCTCTAACCTTTGCAGAATGCTAAAGAGTGTCTGTCTCCTTAAACTGGTTATGAGCAAATTAGTATTTATAGCTGTTACACCTAAGGTCTTTGTGGCATATAAACGGCCAATGGCCACTCACATTTTTCTACCCTATTCTAGTTCTTCTTCGTTTCAGTCAGTAGCAGGGTGCTTGGGGGACCACGTATGGTCAGTGGTACCAACCCCTTCTGCTTTGAGCTCTGCTTGGGGATTAGGCTATACAGCCAGGATCATTTCAGCGTGGTTCTGATCTCCTGATCTTTAAAAGCTGGCTCAGGGAGGAGGTGAGCCTCATAAATTTTGTGTCAGTGCCATCATCCTCTGCATTCACAAATTATTATTTCAGGTCCAGGTTCTCAAATGATTTCACTAGCAGAAAAAGAGCCAAATCTCAAGTGTAATTGAGTAGCCTCTGTCTCATGGAGCAGATTACTGTCAGTTCCATCAAGGCAATCAATCAAGCCCAGTCTCCCTGCAATCAAAGGAACACAAGTACTATCTGATTAGTTCACAGAGTCCAAATACTGCCACAGTCACAAAATATTACAGGCTTGTAACATAAAGGACTAAAACGCATGCATTATAAGGTGCCAAGTGGGGGAACAAGCAACCTGAAAGCATGTGATGTCAGAGGAATCACCAATTCCTTCAATTCCTGCAATAGGAAGATATTTGAACTGTGAGATTCTCGGGAGGCTGAAGTACCCCGTGCTGCAGAGAAACGCAAAACCCATTCCGTGGTCCTTGCCAGTCTGACCTCAAAAATGGTGATTGCTTAACTGCTTGACAAGCAAGATAAATCAGTCTAAAAATCCTAAAAAATAAAATAAATTATTCCCCCAGGAAAAAAATATCCCAATTATGGCTGTGGCCAATCTCCAATGTATTACAGGATAGTGGGAATAGTAAAGAAGCTTGGACATTGCAAGTGAGAAACTTCTTCATAACTCCCAAAGGCAGCCTAGTGAGAGCTTGAAAACTAGGATTTATAGTATAGAAAGAAGGCACAACGAATATCCTCTATTTAACCCTCTCCATGAAGCTTAGTAAGGAAAGGGAAGATCCCTCAGTGTTTGGTGCTGGGACTGTAACCCTTTAAAGCACTGGGGACATGCTTCAGTGCTAATCAAAGGTATCCGAAGGGTACTTTCACTGTCTCATGTGACTGAGCTTTAAATGAGAAGATGAAGTAGGTTTGGATAAATATTTATACTGTGCACTAGCATATGGTGTTGTTGAAGCAGATGCAATTCAGTCTTAGAATTCTTATCTTATACCAACATGTTACTGGTTGTAGAAAAGCATAAATTACACGAGTTGCCATCTGTTTTCAATTACAGCATGAAAACACTGAGGCAGGTTGGTATTTTCCTTTAGCTGTGTTATCAGCGTGCTGCTGAATTTGATAATTACATTAGAGTGAATTCAGAAGAAATGTATTTGGTAATGTGAACACTCAAATAAAGTTGCTGACAAACTGCTTTCATAGCTTGTCCATAAATAGAGAGGCAGCAGAGCTAAATGTGCATAGCACTGCATGCAATGAATGCTACTACTCTAGGGCTTGAATATAAATGTATATATACGTTTCAAACATGTCTCCATGACTACCTCATTTTCTGATAGTATTTAATTATAAACAATAACATAATGGTCCATTCTCCCCCATAGAAATATGGAAGCTGTATTCAAGCGCCTATGACTTTAGAGAAATCTAATTTTAAGAAATTTGATTTGATATTTTACTGTAAAATCAAGTCTGGCTTTGCAAAACCAAAGAAAATTCAAATAAGTTGCAGCTCTGTCCTTGACTTTATGCAGCTGTACCCAGAACCTCAGACTTTATGTGACACTGTCCATCACAGAGATTGGAGGGAGTGAGCTGAGGAGGGTAGCCATTAACCTTGAACATCTTCTAAGTCATGCTCAAAAAGAGTGGTTGTCACATTAGGATGTGTTAAGAGCATAGTAAAAACATAATGATCAACAGTGTGGATGCTTTTTTTTTTCCTTCCCATTTGATGTTTAGTAGAAATCTTTCTAAAAGACTAACAAAAATTTAGTAAAGCAGCTGTGTTAGTAGCATGATGATTCAACAGCAGTTGGAAGAGATCAAATATTTGTGAATGTGAAAATACTCAACTCTGCCATTGACACAAAAAAAATGGGTTAGTGGTTGGTTGTCCCTGACAACTGTTTAACAGCATGTATGGCAGTCACTGTACTTTCCTGATCGATGCATGAATCTGTGCCTGGGTGTTCCTACTCTATGCCTGCCTTCGCTTTTAGGTCTGTGGTCATCACTTGCTCAAGGAGTTTGCTGGTGAGCTGCGGTGATGCCTCTGTAACTGTCCCAAAGTTTCCATTTCTAGAGGGTGTGTTTAATTAATCTCAATGAGTAGTTCCCAAATTTTTCGAGTGAGTCCCGTTACCGCTTTTCAATAGGTCGGACCTATCCTAAAACTGTGTTACTCTAGCTATACTGTGATTATTGCCATCAAAATTGTCACAGTAACATAGTTCTATGAGTACTGGGCAGCAAACTATACTGCACCATCTTCTCTTGTCTGGGAGTTTTGTGAATTCAGCCCTCTCACCAAATTAGGGGCTTCTCTTGCTGAAGGAAATTGTAATTTTGGGAGCTGCATTGTGTGTCACTGCCAGAACTTTGTCTGGTTGCCAAAAGAAGACAAGGTTTGGCAAATCTCTCCTGTGCTTTCATTACAGAATACTACAAGTGCAACAACAGAGTCCTTAGGGCCTTGATCATCCTTTGCATTAGCACAGTGTCTTTGGGTTGATTGAAATCATTAAATGTTTTCTCAGCAGTCCTCCTTTCCCCTTGTTGTTGAGAATCCCAGCCCAGCATTGGATGAGCTGCTCTTCAGTCTTTCTTCTGCCCCGTCACTGCACCAGCTCCTCAGTCTGTTTTATTCCTCTTTCGTGGTAGAAGCCCTATCATTGTTGGACCTCTCTGAGTGGGGGGACAGTCCTAGAAACTGTACCACTGGCCTGCTCATTGAACCTTCCCCATGGGAGGACACATGGGAGACACAATTTGGAGTTGGATTCTCTTTTTACCCTGTCACAAACCCTCTGTGCAACTACATTGACCATTTTCCTACCAGAATACATAGATATTCTTGTAAAGTACAGTGGGATTAGATGGATGGAAAATGCCAACAAATCTGACATAATGAAAAGTCTGATGAATAGATCCATTTCGGTACCAGTACAAATGAAAAAACCTCCAGGTTTGCTAAAGTTTCCTTGTGTCTCCTGGGACTGAGGTTCACAGCGTGTGGTCTAAGTTTCCCAGTCTCAGAGCAACGTGAAGATCCAAATTTACAGACTGGATCTACTGACCCCCATGCAGCAATGTCACATGGGCACAGGCTCCACTGAGTTTCAGACTACAGCTTGTACAACTGTCCTCATTCTGAGCCATCCTCCTCCCTCTCCTGATGAGAAATTTGTGTTTGTGTTAACTCCAAATACTTCCTTGTGACACACCACCCTGCCACCCCTGCCCAGCTTGTAACTGTCCTGGGGGTAGAGACTTTCTATTTCCAATGCCACCATATTCCAGTCTCTGCTATTCTTTACCAAAACTCTCCTCTGTTTTGTTCTGTTTTCCATTAATAAATCATTATACTCTAAATATGATATTCTGGTTCTTTTAAAGCCATGATAAAGCTCCTGTTGTCTTCAGACATCAGAATTTCATCCTACATTCCTACTTTTTTTGGTGGATCTCCATTTTTCTGCTTGTTTCCTTGGTTTGCCTTGCCTCTTCCCACACAGAGATGTTTAAGTTGAAGACACCTCTTCCGAGGCCCCAGCTGGATGGTTAAGTGAAGTCCACCCTTGTGCAGATATCTCTGAGTGCACAGTCACCACCAAGTAGATGGGGTGCGAGACTGCACTTGCTTCAATGGACTACTGTTCTTCTGAGTCAGTGGGCGTAAAATAACCTAAAATAAATCAGCCAGCTTTATATTGGACTAGAGATGAGGTGCTTGCTGTGGCTCTCAGGGACTGTTACATGATAAAGAAATCAAAACTCTGCATCTGAAGAGTCACTGCCCTGAAGTATAGAAAGCATGGGACGGATCCCCTCCCATGCAGACGGGCAGCGCCAGCACTCAAACATCGCTCCGGCAGGATGTAAACCACAAACTACACACACAAAAGAAAACAGAGAAAATTTTTTTCTGATTTTCAATCCTGTTTTTGAGCAACAGGACCCATGTTAGTCACTATGGAGAAAGGAATTAAGGCAGTGGGAATTCCTATGTAAAATATAAAAGGAGTTGGTTTAGCTTTTTGAGTATAAATTTCACCTTTAACAGCGAATTTCCTTTTTTTCCCCTAAACTTACAGGACACAGGTTTAGCACGGTTTTGCTTGCTTATCCCAGACCTAAATCTTGGCCTGCAGAACAGTATTAGATTTCCAATAACTCTGTGTGATTTTTTTCTAAAGACTCTTTTAACAGAGAGAGAGAGTTTTACTGAGCAATAAACTGACTTTTTTTTTCTTTACAACAACTGAAACCTTATGCAAATACAGAAAGTTTCATAATAGCTCAGAGCTCGCTCTTCTGCGCTCACAGCAGTGTAGCTGACATTAGAATTGAACTTGTTTCTAGGCTGGTCACCTAAAATGCTGTTGGGCAACAAGTGACCTACTGTACTTGCGTCTGTACATTGGCTCCTTTTCATCAATAGCAAATACAATTCAGAAAAAAAAATGTCTGCAGATTTGTAATTGAAGGTCAGTGGATTTTTTAAATTTAGCCCCATTATTTTAGTAAAAAGTTGGTTTAAAAATTCAAGTAAGTGGTGGTGTATAGCAGGATAACCCAGATATCTGAACACTCTGCGTTTATGAAAGTGCTTTCTTGATTGTTTCTGAAGTCTTACAGCTGTAGCTATTCAGAGAGAGAGAAAGCAGTCTTGGTTTCAGCTGCACTGTAAAACAGGGCTGTGCTTGTGTTTTGATACAGCTTCCAAATTCCAGCGTGGTCTGTAGCCCATTGAACGCCGAGATTTAGTGCCAGCCAGAACAGCTGGGATCTTACCCTTGCTCGAGCTTTCTTTGGCTGTTGCAGGTCACTCTTAGGTAGCCCAGGCTCTCTAAGGAGAGGATCATCAGCTGAAAAACTTATCCCACTGCTGGATTGCTGCAGGCGGAAACCTTAAAAAGAATATCCTAAGTATCTATAAAACAGACATTAAATTAGAAGCCAGTACAGCAAAATGCTGGTATTTTGAACTGCTTTTGCCCTCAATTGAGGATGAAAAGCGTTTTGTATTATTAGTGTTAGTTGCGATGTCCATTGCGCTTGAAGCTTTGAAGGGTTCCTCAGAAGCTCTTGGGTTTGCAGCATCGTGACTGTCACAGCTCCCTGTCCCGAGCCCTTCAGGGATGATGCTGTTCCCCGGCCGCCTGCTTTGCAGACCCTTCCCCGCCCTTCTCCCTGGCTTGTCTTCTTGCTGCTCGAGACACAGGCTGGCTCCCTTTCATGATATAAGCGAATGATTCGGGAAACATGTCGCATTAAATCCAAGGCTCTGTGTAGCTGGTCAAACACATGGAAAAACAATTGCACTTTTGTCTGTGCAAACAGAGAGCAGCTGTTTGTCTGAAACAGCACAGACCGTCCCTGCTCGTTACAGTCTTGATACCGCAGGGTGCTGAGGGTGCCCCGCGTAGGTCTGGCTGCCCTCATAACTCCCTTGTTTGGGCTCATTTAGGGACTATTTTTAACTAATATTGGCTCTAAATGAACTACATTTAGTTAGTTTAGCCTAATTATATTTGACCTTGTAAGTAAACTGATATATAGTTTTTAAGTTCTTTATTCATTATGTGTGTTTTTCTTTTAGTAATTCTAGTTTAGGTATAGGTATCAAAAAAAATGAAAAACACAGAAAAAAAGCCCCCCAAACTAAAATTTCAACCCAAACATAAAAAAGACATTATTTCTAAGCTAAGACTCCATATTCTTCTGCTTCTGATGGAGTATTTCACCCAGAGCCACCTTTAGCCATTCTAGTCGTTTAACATTTTCAGAGTTGTTCTGTGGTAGGTATGAAATTGCAGTATACAGTGAAAATGCTTATAAAGTTAAGGATGCAGTCACTGGTTTGCTTTCGTGATGTAGCCCAGTCCAGCTCCGCTTTACCTGTGGGTATTTCCCACTAGAGCTCAGATTAAGTCGGTCATTTTACACACCAATTCCCAATTAGGGCCATGAGAAGCAGTGACCTATATTTCCCTCCTCCCTATTTATGTAAGGTTTGCATTTCAGGGTATCAGGTCCTTACTGTTATTACCCTCCAGGTATCTACAGATAGCTTTAATTCACCTACGTGAGTAGTTCCCATTTGCTCTGTCGGCGTTTGTCTGACCCCTCGGTCAATCCGCTGGGGGAACTCTGCCACCGCAGAGCCGAGACTCGTGTGCAGACTGAAAGCTGCCTGCCCCGAAACGAGTTGTTCTCATGGGCTATTAGGTCAGCTCTTTCTCCCCTCTAATTTGTCCACTCCTATTTGTGAAGTTTGCACAGCAATGGTTTCATTCTATTCCCAGTGAAAAAAAACCCACTGAAATTCCCATTGATTCCCATCAGTGGGGGAGGAGGGAGACACTATCTGAACCAATGGTGAGACCCTTTGAGAATCTGTGACTTAATTTTATATTATGTGAATTATTATGTTATGTCATAAAAGATATTTTATAGATGTATTTATTATTGTTATGTTGTTTAATTTCTGATTTTTTAAATTAGATGCCTATGAGTTTGCAATAGTATAAAAAATTCAGCTCCTCTTTTAAAATAAAAAAGATGTAATGAATGTACGTAATGAAAGTACATAATGAAGCCTTGCTCAGGCAAACCGTCCATACCAGACCACAGCCACAGATCAAGATGGAGACCCAGATTTATATGCTTACGTTTGTAATTCTGTAAAGGGAATTGGTTTTCTCTGCTATGTGTTGTACCATGCTCTGCTGGTACCCAGTTTCCAGCCCGCCGATGGGACAGTGGGCCAGCTTAACACTGGTGTAAAGATTGAACAGAAATGCATCCCTCTAGAGAGAAAATCCAGTGTTTATGCAAGACCTGGATACTTGCCGACTCCCACACCACCCACTCCACAGCCAATTACACATTTGCTAGAGATATTTACAGAGCTGAACACACAGCTGCAATTTATTCTGTTTCATCCAGTAACCTCAGTTATGTTGAAAAGAACATTGCGTGATTTTTTAACCTTCCGGCGACATGCAGTAGGTTTGGAATTGTTAGGTTCCAGCTTTGATTTACTAATCCTAGCAAGATTGCAGAAAT
Organism: Numenius arquata; assembly: GCF_964106895.1. NCBI lineage: Eukaryota > Metazoa > Chordata > Aves > Charadriiformes > Scolopacidae > Numenius > Numenius arquata. Next base: position 63,892,166 of record NC_133578.1, read on the forward strand.
TCTTAAAAAAAAAAAAAAAAAAGAAAAAAGATAAAAATCTAACTGGAAACATAACTTTTAGGACCTCTGATTTTCATCTCTTTTCCTCATTCCAACATGACAATATAAATCTTAGCAGAGTGGGAGCAAATACTTCAGTGCTGCCTGTGTTTGGTTTTATTTAGGAGGTTAGCCTTGTGTCTTAGGCTCTCCTGTGGCAGCACGTTGAGCATCTCTGTGGCCTGGGCTCTTTGCTGATCAGGAGATTCTTCTGCTTTATGGCTAAGGGCTACCGATTAAATTAGAAGAGCCCCTGCATCAGTGTAAATTGCAGGTTGTGTATATGAGTGTAAAGGAAGTTGAGCCCTGTGCCCTCCTCTGTTGTTCTTCTGCCTCTGATTCCTCTGCGCTTGTTCCTTCTACCCTAATATCCATCTTACCATTGATTTCACTGGGACTTTTAGCTGTTTGAAAACTTCAGCTGCAGTTTACTGGTCTGAGTATAAGCTGCTGCCAGAGAGGTTGATCCTATTTTCACCTCCTTTTCATCTCCCTCTTTCCCTTTGCCTCCAACCAGATACTATCTATTGCCTCCTTCCTCCAACCATGTCAGGCATATCAGGGACTTATTTTGCCTGGAGACAAGTCCTTCCATTTATTTATTTTTGCTGGCACAAGATTAAAGGGACCGGTGCCTGGCTTTGGCGCGTTGTTCCCCAGAGCTGGCACAGAGGGACAGGAGCACCTCGTGGGAGTGCAGGCACCAAGTCCTGCTGCGAACCCTCCTCCCCTTTGGAAGAGGTTTGATACCAGGATCTCCAGAGTCATTGGCAATTCAGGCTGAGGGTGTCCCTTTCTGCTGGCAGAAAGGGTTGTGGGGTCCGAGATGAGATTACTGCTCCAGCTTTTAATAAACAAACATTTTTGCCCACTTTTCTTTTAAAAGTGAGATTAGTTCTTTAATCCCTAAGGAGAGGGAAACCTCATTCTCTGGTGTTGTCACTAAGTGGTTTGTGTACAAACCCATGGTTTAGTGTGTGAGGTAGAAGGTGATGATGTGGTAATCAGCTCAGAAGATTTATTCAAGAGATCTCACAACCAGCAGAGCAAACCTGAATGGTTACCCACTTGTAAATACCCCTTTTCAAATGTTAACTGCAATAAAAAGTAGAAACAGTGCTGATTTTTGTCCCTTTGTGACAAAATAACAGCCTCAGATGGGAGTGTTTACTTTAGCTCATCTCTCAACTCCTTCATATTTCATATTTAAATTAGATTTAAAAAATGATGCCCTGATTTCCATCTCTTTGCTTGAGAGCGCAGTCGTGCTCCGGAGGCAGTAATGGGAGCAGCGGTTCCCAGCATCCCCAGAGGAGCAAGAGGAATGTGAGAGAGGGAAAATCACATTGGAAGCACAACTCTTCCTTTAAAGTGTTGGAAGCTTGAATGTCCTCTTCCTCCTTGCTGAAGGCTGGAAAGCTGTGTTTCAGATGTTATGTTCTTGCAGCACCTAAGCCTTCTCCAAATTTTGCTGAAATCTGTCAGCAAGACAAGAAAAGCCAGAGCAGATACATCGCCTTTTTAAACAAACAATGATAAAGAAGATATTTTCCTTTGCTTTTTCCTTCTCAGTCTCAGCAGTTCAGTAACCTTCACAGGTGAGAGCTGTGGCCGTACCACAGGAGTCAACCAGTAAGTTTTATATCTTAGAACTGGCCCCGAGTTTTAAAAAGTATCTATAAAGTGCGCAGAGCTTGATTTGTTGGGTATTCTGCTTAAGACATCTCCTGGTCACTGACAATTGCCAAATGTTAATCCTTCAGCCCCACTTTGCATAGGTGCCTGTAAGGAAGGGCTCTTACCGACAGCATAGGAATCAGGGTCTCTCAGGTCTCATGCAGATTACACAGAGAAAATAGATGGTTTTGCTAACCATACGTGGAGAACCTTTCCTCTGGAAGATCACAGTGAGTTTCAGAATACCATAATGAAACAATTATAAGCTCAAGCTACTCAAACTGGCCAGCTGATCCTTGTCCCTGCAGGATTGGTAGGACATGAAAAAACCCATTTATTTATAATTATTGGGGGTATCTCTATAACAGAAATATAAGCAGGCTGTTTGTCTAATGGATTTAATTTTCATTAGCAAGAAGAAAAGCAAAAACACTAACATTGGACTATTCTTTTCTTTTTGAAATAGTTATATTGTCAATTCTGCTATCAATTTTATTCTGTAAAATTGTCAAAATATGCTTTTCTTTAGACAGCTCTGAAAAAAGTTATACTTAGAAGCTTTTATTTTAGTTCTTAGGAAAACTGCTGAAGAACTTTCCAGGGTTGAAAGTAACTCCTACGTTTGCTTGAATTCATCATTTCTATTTGATGCTAATAAGATATTTTTAAAAAGACCAAAAAAAACCCAATACATTTTTCCATGTATTTTGGGAATGGCTTTTCTTAAGGTAAAAATTATCTGTGTGACTTTGGCATCACACCAGACAATAAGAAGAAAGAATAGTCAAGGGAGCGTGTCCTAAACTATCCAATAACTGTATGTAAATCAGTGCGCATGCAAATTCTGAACAGAGCAAAGGGTTAATTCCACTCTGTCTCACAGTGGACGACTGAGCCAGCCCTGATTCACACACAGCTTTCCCAGCAACTGCATGTTTCTCTGCAATGTCCTAATAACTTTTGAAGAACCTTGGTTTCAAAGGGATCTGCTTTGCAGCAGGACGTGGCCTGGTCTGAGCTGCCAGCAGCTAGAAATCTGTTTCAGATCTGTGCAGAGTCCAGGGGTGAAATCCTGGCTGCTCCGGACTGAAAGATTAATGCAGGGCTGGATTTCACTCTCTCTCTCCAGCGTTTTTTAAGATTTTCCTTCATGCAGTTGCCACATGTACAGTAATATTCGCACCTTCAGTGGAAATGAATCGGTGGCAATGTGTTCAGCATCTCTCTACGCTGTTAACACCTGATGCCAGAGCAGCTCTCAATCAGTGTCAAACAGCCGGTGAAAACCTTGCCGTTTGGTTGACCTTGGTGCTGATGGAGGAGAAAATTGAAGTGTGCTGGTAGAGACTTTGTGCTTTGCACTCTTAGACCCTGAATGGTCCCATTACTGCCCAGATAATTGGGTAAAATATCCGTACTGCTGAAAACCAGTATTTTTGTCACTATCTTTAATGTGTCATTGCATAATCTGGCTTTGTATTCAAGAATTTCAAGCCTACGTTGTTTTTGGTAACATTGATTTCTTTGGTACCTATTCGACCTATATTTGTGTTTATACTCTTTCTTAAAGAGAAGTTAGCAAATAAAAAAAAAAAAAGGCAGAGTGGATTCCAGACGCTGATCCTGACACTGAAATGTAAATGATAAATCCATTGAGAATTCCAGCCTTAACCCATGGCCACTGAAACGGGGCGCACGCGTTTGCTGCTGTGGAGAATCCCCCAGCCGCGCTGCCCACTGTGTGCTGGCAGGGGCATTCCTGTCCCTCTTCCTCTCAGGCTTTTTTTAAATTCCATGTCAAATTAAAGTGACGGTGTAATCATGGTCTTCTCCTACTGTTCTGAGATACATTATCTGTTGACTCTGCGTAGCTGTTACTTGCTTCGCAACCAGCGATGAGTGGTTTGGCTCAAGGCATCTGTAAAATTAAATGCCTTTTTTAGGGCTGTCCCAAAGAACTTTGCCATCATCACTTAAACCAAACTCTTGGGGGAGGAAATTTCCATCTCTCCATGATCTTTCACAGCACTCTTGTGAAAAGTGTGCCTAGAAATAGAAAGGAAAATTATTCGGGATTTTTTTTCTTAATATTAAATTGAAAAAAGTCCAGCAAGCGAGGCCTGGCTCCCCAAGGACGGGTGACCAAAGCCTACAGCTCCAACAGCATCTGCTCTAGGCTAACTGCCTGTCCTCAAATGATATTCCTGTTGCATTCATAAATATTAAGGTCATCCTGAGGCAGAACGCTAAGGAAGAATCCGTGGCAGGTATGCAATGTTTTTATTCACTGATTGGCTTTAAGGTAGTTGTGCAATTCCACGGCCATGCCTGCAGCCAGTCTCTGACATCCCTGGGGAGCATCCCGCAGTCATCCTCACCGCAGCTCCTGATGAGCGCTGGCTCAGCCGCCCGGCCCCGGTGCAGGCAGCCCCCGGGAGGGAGCGGGGATGGGGTTTGGCCCCGGCAGGAAAATCGGGGAGTGGGGATGTACATCTCCAGGGCATCTTGGCAAGACCAAGGAGGGGCCGGCAGCCAAAGCTTGCAGAGGAGGGAAGAGCAATAACCAGTGAGGGGGAGGAAGGGTTGTGCAGCTCCAAGTACAGCACAATCCGATTTTGGCCATTAGACGTTATGGCAGCTAATTATAATTCCTCTTCTTGCCTCCTCTTCTTCAGTTTGATGATAAATGGCATGAGAAATCTTTTCTAACTTCTTCAAGTGATAGGTTCCCAGATCCTTTCTTTTCAAACTAAGCCCAAAGTTGAATTTTTCCCTTTCCTGGGAACACCTGGATTTGGTTAAACCTCCTGTATGCGCCAGTGAAAACCTGCAGAAAGACAGAGGTGCCTTTTCTGCTGTCCCTGCTTCTGTGGGCTGCTGTATGCCAAGGTGGGAAACTGAAATACTTAACAATAAATGTTTATTACTGTAGCATTTAAATATTTGAAATTAATTTAGGGAGTCTTTTCATTTCAGTGTTACTTTATTTAACTGTTTTTGTTTCTGTGGTTTTTAGATCACCACATCCTGACCAACAAAATGGTCGGAATTTATTCTGGGCTTTGTCATTTCTTGAAGTCTGAGGGATAAAAATGGATGCTTATCTCCTCTCAAGCCCCTTGGAGAGCTGTGAGGAAATGAGCAATAAAAGGCTCTTTGAGGCTCTTTTAACTTTAGTTTATTATCTATTAGAGTTACTGATGTGTGGAAACCAACAGATAAATTTTACGTGTTTATAGTTACAAAGCCCTTAACAGCTGTAGCCATGAGCTGAGCACTTAGAGCTTTTTGAAATGTGTTTTTATAAATGTAACATTAAATCAGTGCGATTTTGTAAACCAGTCTCCTTAAGAAAATTCCTGAGATAATAATACGTATGTTGATAAACTCAGGCAGAACCGGTTTGTGGGTACTCACTCACTCTCGCTCATTTTGTAACTCCACCAAGAGAGCAGTGCAGGATGTGGGCTTTCTTTGGGTGCAGGATTGGCGACGGCCGAAATGCCCGAAGCAGCGCTGCATTCCATTTACCTTCGTGGATGCAGTGTGGGATGGAAAACCGGGATGGGCAGAAGAAAGCTGGGTGAAAAAAGGCACTGAGCATACGAAAGGGCTCAGGACTGTGCAAACCTCATCAGGACTGAAGGATGCAGGAAATGACTCCACATTTCTTTATCCCTGAGGGAGCTGGATCTGGAATTTGCAGAGACTCAGCCCTTGGGGACACTGGCCAACTGATGGCCAAGGAGAGAGCAGGGTGACTGGCTCTTTATTATCATCTCCTGCCCCTCATAGGTCTTTTCATACAATTTTAGGACAGAGGTACGCTCTTCTGTGCCTTGTCCTCCTCTCTACATTTCTCTTTTTGTCTGGCCTGGGAGGACTTTTTGCATCTACTCCTGTCCACTGGAAATGGTCAAACTAATAAGCCATTTGGATCCAGCGCAAAGGACGGCACAAAGGGGGCTGTTCTCAGCCATCGCTGATTAATAATACTGCCAAGGGCATACATTAAAACAAACACATTGAGAACGCAGACGTGTCAACTCTTGTCTTGCGTAAGAAATTCACTCTTTGGCATCCGGATTGCTGTTCACTACTGCGGTGCCTGTACCATCCACATTTACACCACTGCAGCCCTGGTGTGAGTGGCTGGCCGGTCTGGGAAGTCTGTTCCTCTGCCAGGGACGTTCCCTGGAGACCCCCGAATGCCCCAGACGTGATCCAGCACGCAGATTTATCCATCACACACTTACATGCCTGTCCCTGGCCAAACGCGAGTCCCATGCATTGGGATTCCAGTAACTCAAGAAGGCTGAGAATATGCAGCAGTAAAACAAACGTCAGCCATTCAACTTCCAAAAATTGCATTAAGCCAGAAGAGACAATGTTATTTCTGCAGGTCTGTTTTAAATCAACCCAAATATTATTCTGGAGCCAGAGCTATAATTCAGTAAAACTTGATACAATCTTGGAAAGCCATAAAAAGCGTTAGGAAATACTGCTGGAAGTTGAGACCTATAGATACTGCAATAATCTGCATTTTAAACTGAATAGGCTTTTATACTAATACTCAGTACTAATTGAGGCGCACTGCAGAGGATGATGGGTTACCTTTCCAACCAATATCTTTAAATGCAAAAACTGAACCGTTTTCCCAATGCTACCTGCAGCTGAAAGAGCATATGAATGTATAGGAAAGACACATCCATACGGCCGTGGAAGCTGGCTAAGTGGTATGGCTAATTGCATGACTTTGGTGAGCATTTAGGCCGCCAGTAAAGCTGCCTTTCAGGATCTTCAGCTCTGCAGAGTTCTGCGGGCACGGGGTAAGGCGCGAGGGAGAGGTCTGCCCTCCCTGCAGGGGCTGCTGCCGCCGCTCGTCCCGTGCAGAGGCTCTCAGGAGCAGGGATTAAAATCATCAGTGGCTTTTTTGATGAGATATTACATTTTTGGATTGGCTTTGCTTCCTCTATAATTTTCCTTAAATGGAACGTCGATAGCTACATTCTGTACATTTTGCACAAATACGAATTGAGTTTCACCACACGTTTTACTCGAGAGGGAAGGCGGCTGATGCACAGAAGTTAAATGACTTGGCTTGTGAGAAAAATCTGTTTTAGAGCTCACATTGGAAGACACCCGAGCTGCCTCCCACCTCTTCCTCACGCATTTCTGTGTTGCATTTCTGCCTAAATAGGAAAGGTAAAAATATAAAATAAAGCATGAATATTTCTAACGATACTCACTTCATAGCTTCTTTCTTACAGACTCAAGATGACTTATGAGTAATAACCTTCTAGTGAATGTATTGTTTTCACTGAAACATCAGGATGATATTATTGTTGCTTTAAGCTCCATATTTTTATCATTAAAAACACAGATCTAGACACTACACATTTTTGGCCTTTTTACCAAATACTGTAATATTGTGATTAGATACAGAGAAGGCTTCATGTTTTTGAGGAATCGGTATTGGTATCTTTCTTTTCGCCGTCAGTTTTTTACAATGTTGATGTGACTTTTTCTGTGATTAACTCTTTTAAGATATTCAGTGCTGTTGGTCAGAATATTTCTATCAAGTGTTTTTGGACAGAAAACGGCCTCTGATGATACAAGACTTTCACTGTTTGAATTTGTGATGGCTTTTAAAAACAAAATATTAGCATATTTGAAATGAATTAATGAGCCATACTTGCCGAAAAAATCCAAAACCTGTTCACATAAAAAGTAAAAAGAACTAAATCTGTGTAGGAATATCTCCTGAAAATGGCAGTGACATTTTAATCCTTCCTAGTACTGATTTAATCTTCCATGATATTATTTCCTAGAATTTGGATCCTTTGGATTCCTGTTGTACCGGTGGAGGTTTTGGCGCTGAATCTAGTGAAATCATCACCCAGCCCTTACCCTAAGCCTGGAAACATGATGCATATTTTTACCGTGACTACCAAGAGCTGTCTAAAATGTTTTCTATGAACATGTTTAAGACGACCTAAGGATAACAGACTCTTTGCAAAGGCCAGAGCTGCCTCGTCCCGTATTATTTGAAAAGCATACCACTGATATCAGAAAATATCATTATTACAAGAAAAATATCAGTTATAAGAAAAATAATTAATATAGAACTTCAAAATTCCACAGATTTGAAAGTTGCAGTGATATTTCAAAAAACTTTACAGAAAATTAACTTTCCAGATAATTCTAAGACGTGTGTTTTTCCTGAGTGCTGAATGAAATGGTGTGAAGAGCTCTGAAGGGTTCGCATGCCCGGGAGTTGATCGTACGTCTGTGTAAATAACCCTGCAAAAAAAGCTTGGGACATAACTTTTTTTGCTGCTTGCTTTTCTCCTCAGGTTTGCCAATTTGTTGTATCTGTCAACGGCCTCAATGTTCTCCACGTGGATTACAGGACAGTGAGCAATCTCATCCTGACCGGCCCTCGAACGATTGTGATGGAAGTGATGGAAGAAATAGAGTCCTGAGAAGGAAAAAAACCTCTTACTGGATATTTTTGTGAAAGAAATAGCAACAACCATGGAGCGGCACGACACGAGGAGGCAGAATGTTGCTGTGTCTTAAATAGATGATTTTGCTTTTAGGGGAGGGGGGGGTCTCTTCCATTTAACAGTAATAGCACTGGCGATTATGGTAAGAAATGAACAATAGATACCAGCATATTTTCACTAAGGACTTTTCTTTGCCCGGCGGAGACAAGGTTAAGGTCTTTAGGTTGTCTGTCCAGCCATGTCTGCATGGGTCTGAATGGTTTCCCACCTAAGAGAACATGCGGGTTTCCTCACAGCCCACCACTGGCTCAAAGCACTTTGGTAGATGAAAGAACCAAACACGGTGGACGTCACAGGGGGTTTGCATGACGTGTACGCTGGTAAACATCCTCCTGGTGACCAGCTTTGTCCCAGGAGCACGTGCTGTCGCAGTTGCTCTCTCCTTGGGCCAAGGGACAGCTGACTAAACGCTGGCTTGATTGCAATCGAACACAAACGAACTGCAAATGCATGAAAAAAAGGTGTCCGTTCTCTGTAGAGGGCACCCTGGTATGAATGTTTGGGCCTGAAACAATACACAGATTAGTCTAGAAAGAAAAACCATGCAAATGGGAAAGCGTGTGGTACTTGTACAAAATCTGCCTTCGAAAATCAGGCTTTTTATTTAGATGCCTACGCGCTGGCTTAGGTGCTCAAGTATAAAATGTTGATTTGGGGTTTTTCCCTTATCTGTAAAGGAAAGGTGTCTCAGCCTTGCTGTTCATCACTTGGGATAAATTTTGGACACCTTTATTCTGAGAAGAAGAATAATATTTGGCAGGTTGAAGTGGGAAGTTCACAGTGTTAGCATTAGCAATGATACATCCAGAGGCTCCAGTAGAGAAAGTACACTTCAGATTGAAGCAATGTACTCGAATGTACATTAAGCTTGTTAGCACTTTCCAATCATCAAATGTTTTGCCAACTACAGACTTGCCACCTGAGTTGCGTTTGACACTATTACTAATAAAACATTGTATTTAACTGGCTCTTACTCTTTTTCAAACAGCAGGATTTCTTCACTGAGGAATTCAGGAAACAAATCTTTTTTAAAACTGTATATCCAAATTGCATATTCTGCAGAGTTAGGTGACTCCTCAGCCTGATGGTAATTGGATTTCATGGGTATTATTTGATCTTTGAACTGAACACACATCCTTGTCCACAAAATTATAAATATATATTGCAGACTTTCTCTGCTGTCTAAATTTTGCAATTCAAGCTTGACTTTCTATCTGAGCACACCACAAATCCTTCAGTTTCGGGGTGGGGAAAGTATTTTTTCCTCAAATAATTTTGAAATATGTTTTATATTAAAAATTGTTCTCACTAAAAATATTGCTCTTGCAGTATGTTTTTCACTCACTCAAGCACTTTTACAGCAGAGATACAGCAAGTCTTCAAAATCACGCATGCCTGCAGCTTTGTAGGCAGAAGTCCACGCTCTTTGTTTCTGACACACTACATCCACGGTTGATTTTACGCCACGAAAACTTCTTGTATTCCGCTAATATGCAGCAGCGCAGGGAGGTACGCAAGTGCAACTGCTCACGTGATACTTACCAGGCACAAAAGCGTTCAAAAGATTCTTCCGAAGTGTCATTTAGTGTGACAGTGGTTTATCCCCATTGTACCCCCCAAAAATTTGGTACACATATATAACCCATAGCAGATTATATTCCAGAGTTCATCTAAAATAAGTAGTTCAGCACATAATGTTGTATGAGGTTGTAACAATGTGCATCGTATCCACTAAGAATGGTTGGAAAACATCCTGTAGTCCCAGAAATGTCCCGCTATGCTAAAAGTTTTTGATTTTGTGAATCCAGGAATGCTTCCCCAAATACTTCTGTTTTCTTTTCTTTTTTTGCCTGGTTTGTTTTGGTGGCATGGCAGGATATATACTTTGTATCCCTTTAAAATATAAATTCTATGTGTTAGGCTAGGTTAAATATTAAAATGTGAAGGATTTTCTTAGCAAAATGCTAATGATTCTCTCTAATGCCATCGTGGATTCCTCTGTCTTACATCTCTTGCCTTAGTTAATATTCTGCTACAAGTTCCCCGTAGCTTACAGATAATTAAGAAACTGGGTCAGAATTTAGCTTAATAATGCATCACAGAGTGCACTTTAGACTTCAGGAAAAAGAGTGGGAATGGGGGCAGGGAGAAATCTGTGCGTATCATTATGTTACAGACTGGAGATGGCATTTTCATCTGCAAGATACATTAGTCTCTATCACAATTTGAGCACCGTTACTCGCCTGCTGTTTAATGGGGATTTCCATATTGTGTTCTCCGGCAACCCGGAATTTAATTAATTCTTTCCCTCTTCAGTGTGACAAAGGTATTCAAATTATCCCTGCACTGAAATTTTGTATTTTGGGAAGAAAGGATACAAAGTTAACAATTAAGCTATGAAATGCGTCATTTCCAATTAAACTGCAGTTTGGCTGCACGTAGTGATACGTACCCGCCGAGACAGCCCACAGGCGTCACTGTCGAGCTCCCGTGCGCTTCAGAGGGACAGAATGTGGAATATAACAGAGCACCTTCCTTCCTGCAAAGAACCAGGGGAAATGTGAGATTTTTCACAGAAGTGAGGATTTTCAAGAGGTGCATGAATATCACAGCGTGGACTGAAGCAAGAAACCAGAAAGGAAAAAAAACCCCGGCATCAGCAGTAATAACTTCATTAAAAACAGGCGTTTTTGTAGGACGGTCTCTAATGTGATCGCATTTTTGGCTACTATAGATCTTGTGAGATCCTCTAATAAATCTTTATGCCTTAATAACATGGATTAGTGCCACTCCTCTACACGTGTACATTTGCAAGTCATTTATGGAACATCTTCAAGCAATATAATAGTTAATTAAATTCAAGTAGCAGTTAAGCTAATTGGAGCGTTAATTCAGTGCAATATTTCTCCTGTTTTTCTTCAGTTGTATTTCCTGCAAGATACGTAATTTGATTATCAATATCAAATCCCATATGTATACTATTCTCTTGGTGTTTTCTTCCTTTACTCATTATATCCTCGCTGATAACTCCAGAGTGGCAGGGACGCGTCAAACGCCGTTCCACAGCTACTGGTTTAATGGTCATCACGTCCCCTTAGCGTGGTCTAGACCTCTGAGAAAATTGCCCGAGCGTATTTCAGAGAATAACATATAATATAATATAATAATAATAATGAGAATTTGGGGATAGTGGTGCAGGCTTTGTTGTGCCACTTGGCCTTAGGACCAGAGGACGGTCCCTGTACCCATTTGATGTATGAACATAGACATCGCCAAAGAGAAGTCTGAGGATGAGGAAGAAGAAGAGGGAGTGACTGACTTCTTTCTTCATCTGCACTGACAGCTATGATGCATGGAGGTTTCCTTTTCCCTGTGGATGGAGACGGAATGATCACATTATGGGGTAATGCTCTAATAATTTCAAGTAACACTGGGAATTAAATACTAATTTTTAATCTTAATTTTGCTAAATAAGAATTATTCTAATTTTAGAGACAGGAAAAACTGAGACAATATGGTTTGCAAAAATGTTTGCCTAATGCAAGCCAGACTGAGAAATCAATTGTTGCAATTATGAGTATTTTCTTCCCAGTGCATAATTACAACTAGACCACTTGTATAAGTGAAAAAGCATGTGTCTGTCACATGTGGAAGCAGAGCGAGACCACACCACTCTTCAAACAAAGTGAGAGAACTTCTAACCTTTTACAATGAAACCGCCATTAAAGGTTTCCATAAATCACACTTTTTAAATTTGTCTTTCTTTATCTGGTGAGTGATGTGGCTTATATTTTTCACTTTTATATGTGCTACTTATAAAAGCAGAAATAGTAACTGCGAATGTATGGACATCTTTTGTTTTCTTTCATATTCTTCTAAATCTTTTGCCACCTTGTTAACAATGGTCCTACTTTCTGCTTCCAGATCAAAAATTGATTCTTGAAGGTCTTGGTGGCCCTGTTTTCTTTGTCATTTTTACTAGTCTGTTTTTGAGGGGTTCTTTATCATGGCCATCATCACTAGCTTTTCATAAATTAGCAGTGCTTATTTATTAAGCCTGAGATTTCAGGAAAATGGGTGAACTGGCTGCTGCCTTACTATCAAATGATAACTATCATACAAACAAAGCCTTGAGGTAAGAGAACAAAATAAGACAAGGTTACCATACTCATAGAATCAGAATGTTTTGGTTGGAAGACACCGTTAAGATCATCAAGTCCAGCCATTAACCTAACACTGCCAAAATCACCACTAAACCATGTCCGTCAGCACCATATCTACACATCTTTTAAATACCTCCAGGGGTGGTGACTCAACCACTTCCCTGGGCAGCCTGTTCCAATGCTTGACAACCTTTTCAGTGAAGAACTTTTTCCTAATATCCAATCTAAACCTCCCCTGGTGCAACTTGAGGCCATTTCCTGTTGTCCTACCGCCTGTTACTTGGGAGAAGAGACCGACCCCCACCTGGCTACACCCTCCTTTCAGGTAGTTGTAGAGAGCGATAAGGTCTCCCCTCAGGCTCCTTTTCTCCAGGCTGAACAACCCCAGCTCCCTCAGCCGCTCCTTATAACACTTGTTCTCCAGACCCCTCACCAGCTTCGTTGCCCTTCTCTGGACACGTTCCAGCACCTCAATGTCTTTCCTGTAGTGAGGGGCCCAAAACTGAACACAGTATTCGAGGTGTGGCCTCACCAGTGCTGAGAACAGGGGGATGTTCACTTCCCTACTCCTGCTGGACACACTGTTCCTGATACAGGCCAGGATGCTGTTGGCCACCTTGGCCACCTGGGCACACTGCTGGCTCATATTCAGTCGGCTGTTGCCCAACACCCCAGGTCCTTTTCTGCTGGGAAGCTTTCCAGCCACTCTTTCCCAAGGGAATAAAATTCATTTGAGGTATAAATACCACCACACCTATTCTTAACAAAGCTTCATGTGGTTCATAACTCAGTATGGGCTGTAGCTTTCATGGGCTTTCTCAGATTACGGAGAGAAAAGATGTGAGATCTCCAAAGAGTGTTGTTTCCCTCCTGTTCTCTGGATGAGCCACCACAGCCCCTCTGCTCCCTCCCTCCATCCCATCCCGGCTGGAGCACAACCTCCCAACCAGAGCTGGCCTTAGAACCACATAAGTTCACGTCTTTACTCCAAACTGTAAATGACTGGAGAATGGAATCATTAGCATTTATGCTTTTAGGTTTTAGAGTGTCTTGTATTAGACAGAAATTCCCTCTATTCTGTGCTTTTTTTTCCAATTAGGAAATGCCCCTTTTTCCCCCTTATGTTTCCAGTGGAACTTGTGATGAACAGAAATTGTGCTTTCCTGTTTGTAACCAAACATACCTCAGGGAATACTAGCTGTTACCTGCACTTCTCAGGGGAACCTCCATTGAGCCTCCCCAGGAAAATTTTAGCCGAGTAAAACCTGCAATATGATGCTTATTACTAGATTGTAGCTGGAAAACAAATAGTATGTACAAACCATTAGTTTTTGCCAAAAAAAAAAAAAAAATCAAGTTAGCTTGTTAGCTTGTTTTAAAATTCTTGTTGATGGTTTTAAATCAGAAGGAAAATGAGTGTTGAACCCAGAAGAGCTCCCATCAGGCAGGTGCTGTGACAGGGTGTAATATGGAAAGGGTTTTGTCCCGTTACATTTCTTAATAGCATCACAGAGCAGAAAAATGTTATAATTTTATGACTAAATTAACAATTCACATTCCCAAGCCTGTCTTCTCAATAAAAACAAAGTTGTAATTAATGCTTTTGCATTTAATAACATTCAAGCATAAAATGCAGTAGATAAGAACATAATAGATACATGTTTTTGTGAAATATTTCAGTTTCAAATGTAACAACTACCCAAACAAAACATTTCCTTTAAAGAAGCAATTCTCATTTACATTGTGAAGTAATTAAAACTTTTTTCATATCTTCAATTTCTAAAATCTTTATAAAATATTTATATATATGCACAAACACTGCGTGTATCGACTAAAAATAAATACACACGCAGATAAGCATTCTTGACTGAACGACTGAACCACTGCTTTGTCAATGGAGTCCAGCAACGGGGCTAAACTGAGCTCTTCACGTTTATTAGCAAAAGTTTAATTAAGCGTGATGTTGAGCAAAGGCTGGGAAATATTAAGTGATTCCACTCGGAAGAAGTGCTTAGTAGTTTGCAGGATCAGGGAGCCATTTAATTTCTGTTCTCCAAGAGCCTTGCTTTAACTCCAAAGTATTTCTAGAAACAAGATAAGATTTTCTTAAAATTCATTTGAATATTGCAGATGGAACCCACTGCTTTTATGGGTTAACTTGGAAAGGAAGAAACATGAAAGTATTTAAGATCTTAGTGTTACGTTTTCCTGTTGCCTGTTTTATAAGCGTTGTCAGCCCAGCTGCTTTTTGAAGATAACTTGCTGCACCCTTTTGCTTGCTACTGCAGTTTGGGATGTGTGTGTGCTTTGTTTGTTTTGCCAGAATCAACAAGATCCTGTTGAATATTAAAAAACCTTAATATTTCATTTTCCATTGCACTCCAGCAGGCAAATCATCCATTACAAAATAGACCTAAAAGAAGCATTTACAAAAGGGTGCTGTTACCCTCTTAAATGTTCGATTTTCATGATAAAATATGTATTACATTTTTTAAATTTTATTTCTTTACCCACTATACATGTATCTGCATGATGGTATTATTGTTCATTATCCTAAAAGACTATTTTCCGAGGGTTACTGATTCACCTTCCTGATAGCCGCATCACAATTCCATTCCAGAGACCATTTAAATATAAATCCTCTTGACCTCATCTCCTACAGAGTCACAGAAAAAAATCCTCTCTTCTGGTTCAGTTGGAAACCGTGTTGAGAAGATGAAGGCACAGAAAAGATTTGCCTTAACTCTCACCGTCTCTTCCGCAAGACACAGACAACACTGTCTTCGTGTGCAGATCTTCAGGAAGCTGCATAATACAGGAATGAAAACGTTATCATTAGGGTCAAATTGTCCACGTTTTAAAGGCTCTTCAATGATACCCTTTTCCAGTAGTTATCATGATTAACTCCTAACAATGGGCTTGTAATTGCAAAGATGACCTTTGGCACGTGGGCTAATGCAGTGCTTTTATCTGCAGATAATCCAAAAAAACATCGCAGCAGGGTGATGGCTTCTACTTCTACTTTTCTAACTGGAATTTGAACTCAGAAACCAAGGGCTTGGTCTGTTGCACGTATGTAAATGGTGAGAGCCATCAGAGATGCTTTAGGGTATTTGAGACATTCTTACGGGACATAGAGAGGACCTATGGGGAAGCCCATGCCCCTTGAAATCACATCTAGAGACCAAGTCCCAGGGGATGTCTTAAATACTGTAGGATGCTTCAAATGGCACTAGACACCTATGTGTGAGCGACTGAACGACATCCCTAATAACCACCACTTAATATCAGCTAATTCAACTGTCTGACTGCTGGGCATTTTATTGGAGTTACCCAGCTGTATATTCAATTAGCACCGTTGATGGGAAAGAACTTCCTGGCTGCCCAGCCAATTCTCCGAGAAGTTGTTCCACAATTGTATCATGCAGAATGGACTGGGATGATGTGCGATTATTAAATGTGCCAATAAATGCATCTCCTTTTCTTTTCCTCTTATGTTTTTTGTCAAGCTGTGAAGTGGCCTCTCACCCAAGGGGGGCTTTGTTTCTGAATTTTCTCTCACCGGTCGAGGGGAGGAGAGATGGCTGAGCTGTAATCGGTATATATAAATGGTCATACATAATTACTCTCTGCATGATTCAGCAGGCCCTTCCAGCTGTTGGGCTGTTATTGTTTTCAAGTTGTCCTGAAAAGTACTAATTTCACCCAAGGAGTCCCAGCAAGTGACTCCTGCTCCCATAAGAAGGAGCAGCAGCTACTGCAGCCACAGCAGGTGAGGACAGAGGGAGCAGCAGCTGAGTATTTCCACTTAAACCTGAGTTTTATTCCACTGCTTGCAATATGACAAGTATTGTAGGTGTCCTGAGGTATTTATATGCCCCCCATACCCTTCAGTGACGGCTCTGCCTGCTGTGTCCCTTGCACCACGGTCCGTCATGTACCTCAGCATTTGACATCTCAGCCCTTGGTACAAGGGTAGGTTCTGCTCACCCCCTGCGGCAGAAGGGAGACTGAGGCAGTGTCCAAAACTAATGAGGAATTCAGGTGCTAACGTAGAAAAAAAGTTCATCAAAAATACCTGTTAACCCACACGTGTTTAGAGGGCCATTAGCATTGAAGATTTCACCAGCAGTTACCTAACGTGCTGTGACTCTTTGCCCTGCCACCTGGCTTATACATCTTCCTGTTCAATAGGCTTTACAACCGGCAGCGCATCCTCAGGAGCTCCACTCCCACATCCACTGTTCTCCAGGTGTCACCAGAGGTCCTACATCCACGGCAGAGAAGGTAAAACTCCCACAGACAACCCACACAGGAACCCTGTGGAGAAGCAGAGCTGAAACTTGCTCTCTCGAGACCTTGGCTGGTTTGCTGCCCGCTGGACAACCCTTCTACTCCATGGACTTTGGAGGGGCAGCAAGGCACACACCCTCTAACATAGAGACACAGCAGTCCCCTGTAACGACTGCAATCCCTGGGCTCCACGGCTGTGGAAAAATATTACCCCTTATGTATTTGGAATCTTCTGTAGCTGTAAATTTGTTGTTTGCAACCCCGTGTGTTCAGTTTTGGCAGGCTCTCGTCACCAGTGTGCCGGGTTCCCATCGTGTGCAGTCAACCTGCGATCTCCTTGGCTCCACGGTCCTCTCCAAGCTGCTCTCCAAGCTCCCCTATCTCCCAGCCGTCCCGAGCAGCGACCCTCAGCGCCAAACTCCCCAGGCTGCCGGCTGAGCTTGCGGAGGGCTGGATCGGGCGTTGGTCCCCGGGGTGCTGCCGTACAACCCCCCGGCCCAGCGTGGGGGAGGACGTGGAGGTCAAACGGCAGAACGCCGCCTTGCGCAAGCGTCCCCGCGCCGCGCAGCCAGGGCCATGTTTACCCAAGCGAAGCCACAAAACCAGTCTGCGGTTGGTGGGGAAGCCGGTTGGACAAAACACCCTCGATAGCACATTCAGTTCGGGGCTCGATTTGTCCGGCACATTCCTGCCTATGGCTAAAAAGCAAGCGTCGGGAAGCCCACAGGCTTTTCAGAGGAATAACGTCGCAGCTAAATAAGGAGTATTGCTATAGATCATATAATATTTTTAGTAAAATAACACAAGTGGGAATTCATAAGTAAATATGACAGGTTAGCAC
Organism: Numenius arquata; assembly: GCF_964106895.1. NCBI lineage: Eukaryota > Metazoa > Chordata > Aves > Charadriiformes > Scolopacidae > Numenius > Numenius arquata. Next base: position 63,909,748 of record NC_133578.1, read on the forward strand.
CCTTGGAGCTACGGCAACTGTAAAATGTGGGTTTCGCTCGTCTGAAAAGACTGTGAATTATGAAGAGTTTGGATGTTTAATTTTACCTCTGTCAATGATTCTAATTTTATTACTGACATTAATCACATATAGAAAGCCATATAAATCTTACACATTCACTGGGCAAGTGAAGAAAATTAACACTAGTTTAACAAATAGTGCCGAAAATTCTGTAAGAATGCAGTGAGGCCAATGACAATAGTGAATATAAATATTTACAGTGAGCTTCTGTTTTATTTACCCACTTGAAAATCAGGAACAATTCCATTAACTGTACAAAAATGGCACTTGACTATAACAGTAGAAGCAAAATTGCAGTCTGACCTTCTATTGGCAGGTTGATTTTAACAGCAGAAAGATAAAAGTCAACTCATATTTAGGAAATTATTTTGTAAATCTGAACTGGACTTGCCCACCAAATGCAGCCTTGGTTTAATATGAAATATTATTCAATGTGAGAAGCGTGGATTTGACTATGATAATTCTCTAAATCACTCTAGAAAAAAAAGACAACAAAAAAGAGAGCAGATGCTCATTGTGACTATGCCAATACAGAATTTTGCTGCTCCACTGGTACACGAGGTGGTTATTCGGCATCACTAAGGCACCAAGTCTTATTCAGGCACTTATTTTAATGGGTTACTTTAAGCGTGGCACGCTGGGCACTCACCTAATGCTGTGAACCCAGAAAGGAATCACGGCACTGCGCTCTGATGGTGTTTGTCGGTTTGTTCCTCTGCTGAGAAAATTTTATAAACTATGAAATATTTTATAAGTTTTATGAGGAAAATTTTTGAAAATGAAAGAGAATGGAGAGAAGCAATCTGAGCTTAATTGCCCTATCTTGTGGTTGTAATGCTTCCTGAACATGGCAAAAGGCCATGGGTGGAATTTTTTTTAGGAAATAAAATCCATGAAGAATGTACCGCTCTGGAGAAACAAAGCTGTTCTTTGCCTTTTCCAGTTATTTCTTTCTTTCTTTAGAGTGCAGGCAGTAACTACCCAAGTTTTTAAAACTATCAGCAGATATAATGCAAAGAAAATGAACTTCAGACTGTAGGGAAGAGCAGAAACATGATTTTAGGAAATGTACCTTTATGCTTAACAGTTGGCGTCAGCAACAAAATGCATCGTTACTGCCTGCTCCTCTTGTACCCATACAGCACAGAGGCAGCTAATGGACAGACATCTGGACAGCGACCTGGTGGACAACTTCTCATAGAGAGCTGCTGTGTGAGCTGAGCCTGAAGCTTCCCAAATTTCAAAGGTGCTTCTAGCTCTTTTTGAAATAAGCTGATCCTATCCTCCCTCTTCCCTACCAATGAGTTTCGCTCTTGATTTTAATGGAATGCAGTGAAATCCCAGCCAAGCTGCTTTTATCATTACATAGATTCAAGTCCTCATCATAGACTCTTACAGTTTGCGTATCTCAGGTCCAGTGAGGAATTATTTTACTGAGGAAGGCTCATTGCCCCAAAACCCCACCCTCCTCCTCTTCAGCTTCCCAGGTCGACTTGCCAGGCTGGAGTCTGAACAATGATGGAGAGCAGGGAAGAGGAGAGGGGGAGCTTTCCAAAGACTAATGTCAGTCAAAGAATAGTCTGATGTCCCTATGGAGAGTTACCTGTGCTATACGGGAGATAGGGAGGCAAGTTATTCCTTTGGCTGGCATCGGGAAAAAAGAACTGAACAGGATAGAATAGGATCGTGATCCATCTTGATTTAATTAATCTGCTGTCTAATTGTCTGTATATTCAGTCTCTTACACAGGCTAATACTAGCTCTAACAAAGCAGCATATGCAAAGCAATAGGAACATACGGTTTGTTACTACAAGGATTCACATGCTCATGTCTCAGTGCAAAAGCATCCAGAAGTTCCAGATTTTAAGCACTAATGCTCCAATTCAAACCTTCTTAATATTTGAAGGGACAGGCTGGCAGATGTCCCAAACAGCAGTAACTCCTTCCCATGTGCTGAATTATTGTTGTTGTTATTATTATTATCAACATTGTGAAATGCCCAGTGGCCTAAAGCAGATGTTTTGGCTATTTTTCCAAGACTGCAAACCTTGGGACAGCGATTTTGTTTGTGCTAGATAGTGAAGAACATCTACTATTCCACCAGTGTCTCTGAAGATTGTGCTGTAAGAAACACTGCTCTCTTCAAGGCTTTATTTTCCTCAAGGCCCTGTTGTAATCTGATTTACCTTAAGCACTGTGCTAATTTAAACAGGCCCTGGACAAGCTTTTTTCTGTGAAGTGTAAGATAAAGAACATTACTGCGGTCAGTGCCGATATTACAGGAACATTTAAACTAGCATTTATGAAGGATGCCACCAGTAAATTAAGGATTACAATAGGGCCCAAACAGCGATAATCTACAGGAAACAGCAAAAAAAGAGATGAAGTGGATTACAGTACTTTGTCAAAAAGCCTGAGAAGAAAAGTCAGTCACTACAGTTCAATGAACAGACACTGGGAAATGGAGTAGCATCGTGGATGGAGTGTTGCTGAACGTCCTATTTTTAACTGCATTTTCTGAAGAACATGGATTGAGGTGATGTTCAGTGCAAGATCCAGATACTGCAAAAACTTGCACAACTGCATAAAATACAGTGTCAGAGTGTTGAGAGTGAGGGGGGAAAAAAAAAAGAAAAAAGCCTAACCCCAAAGCTTCTGAGATGTTATCTGCTTTTTGTGGTTGCAGACTACTGCCTCTCCTTTTTTCAGCATTCACATTCTTTGTCACAATACCCTATAATTCTTTAAGTCATCAGATCAATCGCTTTGGAGCACAATTACTGCGGGCTATTTGTTTAAGGTTAGTATATACACTTGCTTTTGTCCTGTGTAATTTCCTGTTATTTTTGGCTTTATACTTAAGGCACGTAAATCATGTTCAGTGGGAAGCGTCCAAGCACTTCCTGGGTGCATATGCAACACAGAGAGCTAGTTCTGCAACACTTGCAGAGAAGAAACAAACCTTTGCCGCCTTGAGGCCCCATCCCTGGAGGTGTTCAAGGCCAGGCTGGATGGGGCTTTGAGCAACCTGGTCTAGTGGGAGGTGTCCCTGCCCATGGCAGGGGGTTGGGACTGGATGGTCTTTAAGGTCTCTTCCAACCCGAACCATTCTATGATTCTTCTCTTTATACTAACAATTCTTGGCAAATCCTGAGACAGCAAATGGCCACCTCAGCCTCAGGGACAGCTTGTTGACAAGAGTCACACATACTCTTGCAGTGGAGGTTCCACTCTATGACTTTACAGAAATCCTGAGCAGCACCACAGGTCATCCCATGGCAGCACCTTCTTCTCTATAAGGGCGCTTTACATGAGTTGCTTTGGCTGAGTGGGACGCTTCTGCACAGAAGCCGGGTAATACAGCTCTTCACAGCTGACTCGACTCTCACAACGTAGATCAAAGCAGGGGACTATTCAAGTTTTGGGGTTTTTTTGAAGCCGGCACAGTCCCTGGATACACAGAAGCTAGAGACAGAGGTTTAATACACAAAAGAGATTTTTGTCTAAGACTGCCCCCATCTGTTATTGCTTCACAACTGAAAAAATATGTTTAAAACTGCTGTAAATTCTCCTTCTCATACTTCGATAAAGTGAGATTTCCAATACACTGATACCTAGTATTGATATTTATTGGACTAATTTACTGGCAATTATTTCAGCTGCTTAAATGCTCCTGAAATCCAAAAGCTGAAGGCATACTGAATTTCTTCAGTGAGTATTTGAGTGGGAGTAATTTTATCGAGCTGTTTGCAGCAAATTTGTTTGTATTTCTCTTGGCTTTCTCTAGTCACATTTTGTATAAAATTACTCTGAAATACAGGCTGCAATTTTTTACAATAATAGCATTTTCTTTGGCAAATACAAATTGCAGTACCATTTCTCTTTTATAAAATTTCTGCTAAGATCAATTCAATATTTTATGCGTGGAAAGCTAACTTTACATGTTTAACATATGCTTAAATAAATATTGGAAAACTAATTATGTTACTGAAAATTCCAATTGTAACACTAAAAAACGTGTAGGGAAAAAAAGCACCCATCTCTGAATCGCATCATCCACTTCAAATCCCTTAAAACAATAGCAGCAAAGAAAACCAGGCTGTTTAAAACTGAACAAAGAAAACAGTTTAGATTAATAAAATCTGTGAATAAACTGCTGTCTTAAAGGAGAGTTTTGTTCAGGTGTTTGTTCAGTGCCAAAAATAACTTGCGTGTTATCATGTGATATTATTCTAGGATGCAACTCCGTAATTATATTTTTCAGTCTAGTGAACACACATGCTTTCCTAAAAACTGCAAATTAGAAAAACTGAAAATTCCTAGTTTTGCTTTAATCAACAAGCTAAAAAAATCGATCATTGGACAGCATTTAATAAATCTTGCTCCTCTTGTCAAGAATTTTACTCTCATGGATGCGTGTGTTAGAAAAGTGCTTAGATTGAGGCAGACCAGAGATGGGTAATTAGATTGTTCAGGAGTGTATAGGGTAGGAGCTCAGACAAGAAGCTCAATAGGAGACAAACAAGAAGCTCTGCTTCTTTTAGGTAATAGCTTAAGATACATGTTACTTGGAAAGGAATTCCTCCTTTTTCCAGACATCTCTTGCATTCATTACTCAAGGTATATATTACAGAGACCACCATGGTATTGCTTCCAGCTCTTACTGGGTTTATATATTCATTTCAGCCTGGATTTCATTCCAAAGAAAATTACTTCTGGCACAGACAGCCGGACTCTGTAGGTCTTCTGCTTAGTCAGTAAAAAATGGGGGGAACCCTTCCCTCACTTCTTTCTATCATACCATTGGTGGGCTGCAACTTAATCTGCACTGCAGCGTAACCCAGTGAAAAAAAAAGAATCTGTGTTCCATCTTGCCGGCCTGATGCCGGATTTCTGCCTACCTATCTCCAGATGCTGATAGATCAAAACATCATAAAGTCTGGTCTTTTGCTCCTGAGGGAGCCCCTGCGTCTGTGCTCGCAGCCTCCCAGGATTTGCTCATCAAGTGCAGTGCTCTCTCAGGCCGGTTGATGGAGTCTTGGCATACAGTCTGGGAGCAAAGTGGGAGCAGTGATTACAGACGCTGCATTTTGACTGCAGTGTTGTTTATTTTTATTAATGAAAAAGAAATTAAAGAAATTAATAATTTTCTCCCATAACGTCCTCATTGTCACACTGATGAAGCACGGGCTAGGTAAGTGGACAGGGGCGTGAACTGAAAATTGGCTGAATTTCTGGGCTCAAGGGGTTGTGATAGCAGCATGAAGTCCAACTGGAGGTCAGTCACTAGTGATGTACCCCAGGGGTTGACTGGGGCTAATATTGTTTAATTTTTTCATTATTTCCTTTATCTTTTTTTTTTTCCCCATTGTGAAGGTGGTCAAACACTGGAGTAGGTTGCCCAGAGATGTTGTGGAGTCTCCGTCCTTGGAGATACTCATAACTCAACTTGACATGGCCCTGGCAACCTGCTCTAGCTGACCGTCCTTGAACAGGGAGGGTTGGACTACATGATCTCAAGGAGTGCCTTGCAACCCCAGCGATTCTGTGATCCTGTCTGATGCTCATGGATCCAGAACATTGCCCAGCAGGAGACCGGGAAACTTTTCCTTCTCCTCGCAGCCCAAGGGAGAATGAGCACACATGAGCCCTCCGTGTCGAGCAGGGTAATGTGGGTTCCTACTGCGTGAGCACATATGAACATCAGAGAGGAGAATATCACTTCTCTGGTGGACTGCCTTTTCACTGCAGCTGCAAGGAGGCTGCGGGTGTAGGAATTAGCGCCTGAGGCTGATTTCTTGGCAGGCTGAACTCAGCCTCCCTGCTGCTCATGGACTGTAACGTGTGGCTGAAGTCCCTCCCTGAATGGATCTGGATAAGCTACACTTGCCAGAGGCTAAGAAGAGGGAGCTTAGCTCCTGCCCACGTCTCCAGGGTCATACAAGTAACATGTCTGTTCCTTAGCATCAGCCAGAAAAGGGCTCAGCAACCAACTCAGAGGCTGAAGTGTAAACCCAGGGTAGATGAATCTTACCTCACAAATCTAAAGGGATGCAATTTGAATGCAGAATGAAAACCTAACTTTACAAAACACTAAACTCGTCATTCTTCCCATTACCTTCTGGAACCCTCATATCGAGAGATGAACAAAAAAATACATGACTGAGAAATACTTGTATTTTTCCATCTCCCTATGCTCCCTTTGCTAGTGTTGCTCCTTTCACTGAAGAAGCAGGACCAACCCTCAACATGAACAGTTACACTTCAATGGCCATGGCATCAATCTGGTTTCCTACGTATCCCTTTCACTTACCTCATTATGTGTAATAAGCTTCAGATGAATAACCCTAGCAGCTCACTGAAGTGCTGACAGCACTGAAATCTTCTAAAAAGTATCAAGGAAATGAAAATGACTCATTAGTCATGCCAACCGATAACGAAGCAAAGCTGGGCTATTCTGGCAGTTCCTGCCTAAAAATAGAGCTGTAAAAAGCCACGTTTGTGGCGTTGATAACAGAGAAACAGCTGTAGCACAAAGAAAGTCACTAGAAAAAAATATTTCACAAAAAATAGGTACCCTTTTCAGAAGTCATTTCACTGCACATTCATATCACAAAATAACTGTGACGTTGTAACTACTGAGGACAAGAAACTTTGAAAAGCAAGCATGGCTAATGTGTTAAAGATGGTGTATCACAATTACATTTTTCATTAAAATATTTTTTGTGAGTTTTTAATTTGGGAACAACACAGTACTAAGTCCTTCTCCGATCTCTCAGCACATGACTTCAGAAATCACTTAATTATTGCAAGCGTTGACAGACTGATCTTGGCAAAGACCAAAGACCATTGTATGTACCATCAAATTTAATAAGAATTACAAAATTTAAAGCAAAAGTCAGCAATGCTTTACCTCAAGTATTACCTCTATCTTTGTGTCAGTTCTTTTAACAAAAAAAAAAAAAAGAAAAAAAAAAAAGAAGTATTTCTAGGAATTGTTGTTAGGCCTAGGGACTAGTTCAAGTCAAATGGATATAGATATCCATAGTCAAAATTTTTGAATGTGACTGGAGATTTTGCATGCTGGGGGAAAGAGGGCATTTAAAAATGTACATTTCTTTGTAAGAGACATTAGTTTAGGATATGTAAACACTAGTCACCTTTAAAAACATCATTGTAATAAAATAATACAAAACTTGATTAGTTTTTAATTATATGCAATTTAAAAACAGCCCCCAAACTTGATATTCTTGTTTCTTAAAAGTCTTGTGAAAAATGGCGCAATTAACATTGCATTTATTAAAATATCATAAAAAGTCAGAAAAATATTCTAAGTATATCCTAAAAGGCAGAAGATATTCTAAAAAGCTGAGGATTGAAAATTACAGCACAATTCTTCCCCACAGGCACCCAAAATTGTTTTGGTTTCTGTTCAGTTCCCACAAATACTGCTGTCAGTGATCCATTACTTGGTTCAATTGTACTATTAGATATTCAGCCCAGTTCACTTGGAGCTCACCAGCCCGCGCTAATTCTGTTATTTGTGGCACTGGCCTTGGATTAGTGGAATTGTTTCCAGCTGTGTTTTCAATACCATTCCCATGTAATCCTATTTATGGAAATTTCGTGGGATCTACACTAGCCAAGCAAAGGATAGTTCACATCTTGTTGGTTTGAATACTTTTAAAACGTGGTGGCTGTAAATCATTGCTGCTCTTTTGAAATCACAATTCAAAATAGTGGAAGGTAAATTCATGGGGCCAATTCACATTCAGCAAATTTCTTCTCAAAACTCTTGTGGTTTTGATATTTTTTTTTTTTAAAGAAAGACAAGAAGGAAATATTGGTAAATCATTTGTACATTAATATTGTGTAAATTGTGATCTTACTCTATTTCCAGATGTGCAACTTACATGAAGTCTTTTAAGGAAGCTTTACCTTTTAGCTTGAACTTTTGAACAACATGAGCTCTTCCTTGTAATTATGAGAGGAAATCTACTGTGCTTTCCAGAGGAAGCTGAGTAAAGCTCAATGGTAACAAGCATGATTCACTGTAAAAATTGGACAAATAGTGTAAAAATAGCAATGTAAATCAGGAAAATAAAGTGATATTAATAAAATCAGCTGAGTTACCTTTGAAAGCATATACCTTACATAAAATATTAGTCTCATTGCTGATGCAAACGGGTGATTAAAAACTAAAGTCATTTGAAGGCTGCAGAGAGTTACAGAATCTATTTATTGATCAGTGAGATCCTCAAGGCTTTTTACTGTGAGTCCCAGTACACTGACTAGATGCAGCCACAGGATGGTGCTCATGGACTTTGCATACTACATTACAACGCCGGGGGTGGGGGGGGGAGGGAAGAAAGAGAGAAATAGGGAGCCAAAGTCTCCCTTTGGCAGGCTGTCCCTTGTCCTGCCCCGAAATACATGAGCCAGCAAGCAGTCATAGATTAGGCTGATTTGTCTCTCTGCATTTACTGAGGCTTCAAGGGCATTGGAAATAGACCTATCCATCTGCTTCCTTGTCTTCTGGACGTTATTGTTTAGCTAAATACATAAATTAGGGACTGAAAAGGTACAAAATGTATCACATTTAGCATCATTGATCTGAACATCCTACTGCTTCAGACGAATCGTTATCTTGCAAGCTATTCTCTTGACTGGTACAATTAGCCATTGCACACAGCTGGCGGTGCAGTCGAGTAGCTGCAGAGAATCTCTGGATCTGGGGAGATGATTTTAGATCTAGGAATGCTTTTAAACCTTTGCTATAGAAAACAAATGAACTTAAAATAGTTTATTTAAAGCTCAAATGCTTCTGCAGTTCCAGTGGAAAGATAGCTGTGTGCTGTGACTGGACAAGAGCCTGGGGGACTGGGAGCCCTACTCGGCAACAGAAGGTCCCGCTTTACAGAGTTTAGCCACAGTCACCTCCCTGAGACTGACTGTGTTCCCCTCCCCAAAAAGGGGCTCCTACTGACATTAAAAAAAGGGATGCACGTCTCTGCTTCACCCACCCCTGCTCTTTCTTAACTGCAGTCCTTCAGTGATTTCATTTATAATTTTATACAGATGACCAGGCACATTGTAATGAGTATTTTCATTCACCTCTTAAATTCTCGGGACTTAGAAACTTCGTGAATAGCAGTCTTAATTGTAATTTCAGTAGGGCATACCACAGGATAACTCATATTTCTATATGAATATAGATTCTGCAATTCCAATATCTATGCATATGGCAAAAACGTGCATATGTACTACGATGCTTTTAATCCAGGTTTATACTAAGCCAGACAATTACTGGAACGCTTTAATATAAATATTTCCCCGATGAATCATTAATCCACACATCGCAATACCTGGCACCGGGGGATACTCACATTCCGAGCCGGAGCAGGCACCTCCTCAATCATTTCAAACGAAGGGAACGGCGGGGAGAGGAAAATGAGTTAAAAAGTAGCAAAACCAGAGGAAAGGGGACACCGGGAAGCGCAGCACCTGCCATGCAATGCTGCCCCGGGATCCCCCTCCGCCCCCGGGCCCGCCCCGGCCCTGCCTCCCCGCGCACCTGGCCGGCCCCCGCCGCCGGGCCCGGGGGCGGAGGGTGGGATCGCAGGCATCGCTCATGCCTCTTCTCTTTTGGCCCCCCCTCCTTCTTTCCACCTTCTGCTCTATAATTGCCCGCCTCCTCTCTCTACCCCTTTCGCCTTATCAGATGCGGCGCGGCGAGGGGACGAGCGGCCGGAGGGGAGGGAAGCGGCTCTCCCTCAGCGCCCGCAGCCCCGCCTGAAGCCCAGCGGCCGCCCCCCCGCCGATGCCCGCACAGGTCGGTGTGAGCTCCGGGGCTGGGGCCAGGCGGGCGGGGGGCTGGCCGGCTCCGGGGGGTTAAAGCCCGCGGAGGTCGGGGGCAGGGAGCGGGATCGCTTCCCACCCACCTGCCCGCACTCCCCCGCGGCGGCCGGAGCGGAGCCCCGGAGGGAGAGCGGGGTGCGGAAGGGGTGGAGGGCGGCGAGCCTGAGGCAGGGAGGGGGAGCCCCTTGGAAACTCCTACAAAAGCCTTACTTTTAATTAAAAAAAAAAGCAAACCAAACAAACCAAAAAAAAAACCAAAAAACAAACCCCACAACCTGGCTGCTGCCCGCGGGTGCATCCTCCCTCCCGCAAGGCGCCGAGGTAGATGGCTTCGTCCCGGCTCCTCACGCCCGGCGGCTGCCCGGGCAGGCGAGGCCGCCCCCGCCGCTGCGGGCTGCAGGGGTTCCCGGCGGGCGGCCCCTGCCTCTCACAGGGCCCGTCCTTCGCCTCAGCTCGGCGGTGACAACGGGCTCCCCGCTGCCCCTTTCTTAACTTGGCGCAGGGGAGGACGCGCTTTCCGACGGGTGGCCCGTGGGTGCCGCTGTCCGAAGACGAGGCGGGGGGTGAGGCGCGGCCCCTCGGGCCGGGCTGGAGCCGCCTTTGCGAGGGCTCTGGAGAGGGGAACGGAACGCGCCCTCCGGGTGGCGGCACCGCCGGCGGGTCCCCGCCTCGCCGCCGGCCCCCTCCGCCGCCTTCCCGCCCTTCTCCTGTGGGGGCGGCGGCCATGGCGGCGGGCCCGGTGGTTCCCTCGAGGCCGCGGCGGTGCCGGGGCAGGTCGCGGTCTTCCTTTCCCCCGGCGGGGCGGGAACTGGGTCGCCCCGCTTCATAACGAGCTACCGAGACAGGAGAAATGAACCCCGGGCTCCCATTCGGGAGGGCAGCTCTACCCTTCCTGCCGTGGGGCAGGGTGCGCTCCTGCAGCCCGGGCGGTGGGGAGCACAGGGGTGGTGTTGGGGTTTCCTCCGGGCTGGGAGGCCTCAGAGGCAGGTCGTTCCCTGGGGAGAAGGTGCCCTGGTGCCAGACCCCGGTGGGTGGGTGGCTGCCTGGCATCCCACCGTGGACCCCAGCTGGGAGAGGAGCTGTGGGCACAGGGAGGAGCGGGGCTCACCTCACGGGCAGGGCTTCTCGCTTGGGAGGGTTTGGTCTCTGCTGCCAGGGCTGTTCTGTCATATCGCTGCTGTACCAACTAGTTAGTGAAAGGTGAAATGTACAGAAAGTAGCAAGAAGAGGCTATTTCTTTTTATTCCCAGATGATGTCAGCCACAAGGTGGCTGCAGACGGGTGGTCGCCTTTCCTAGTTAAGTGAACCCTGGAAGCACGGGTCATTGCAGAGGTGAACTTGTGCCTAGTTTATCCAGCACCGGTTGTATGTATCCCAATAAATCTTCCTTCTCTGTGCAATGGCTTGTCTCTAAAAGCAGCAGGGGAGGATGTTTCTACACAGGATTACCTGCTAGTTAGTATTTGTAGCCCTTATTTGGGATGAGGGTTTATATCAAATGTAGCAGATGGGGAATTGAGCCACCACTGTGAGCGAATATTTTAATGTCTGGGTTATTACGTGGAAAGAAATCCACACATCGTCAGTGGTGACTGCATTGAAGAATGACTTGTATGCTGTTCTTTGAAGAGTCTGTGTTTACTTGCTCCAGATTGAAGCTTCTCCCCTCACTCAGGAATACAATACCCACTGTGAGATACACAAGGGGTGCATTTCAGACTGTTTAAGACTTAACCATCTTAATTTTTCCTACTGCCTGTCACTAGGCAACTGTCTGCTGACTGTGCTGGCTAGCCTGGATCCAGTCCTAGGGTGTCTGGCTCTGCCTTCACGTAGTAGGAAACCCGGGCACTTTGCTCAGGTTTCTGAGTTCCGTCTGGAGGATGTGTCCTAAGACAGTTTTTGGTGCACATTTTTGATGTTGGATTTAGCTGTTTGCCTCTGTCTTGAGAGGTTTATACTGCAAGAGATGAATTCAAAATATATGTTTAAGTTGTGTGAAATTTGTTGATAATTTGGCTAAAACTTAGGTAATCTCCTGTGGGGATAGAATTCACAATGGTTAAGCCCCTTATATTTCTAGGTGGCATATCAAGCATTCACAACAGATTTGCAACAGTAGACCTACCAAGTCCAGGCAAACTGTAAATACTTGAAGAGAGAAGGAGAAGTAGGTCTTATCCTCTTACCTATTTAATAATGGTTCAGGTACTTCAGTCTGCCTTTTGTATTATACAGTGGTTGAACCACTTGCTTTGTGCCTTGCTCAGAAGACAATGGAAACATGGAAGGCAAATACAATGATGGGATCTTTGGAATATTAGAGAAAACGACATGGGAGGTAAATGGGAGGGAGTTGCAAAACAGAATTACATGAACTAAAAGTTACCAAAGTAAGCCTTCAAATGCTGACTCTTTGTTGACAGCAAGAAATGTTCTATTAAACCTCTTTAATTCTCCTGTTAAATACTAACAGGAGAGGGCAGCAAAAATTCTTCTTCCTAGCCCAGAAAATCAACTAAAACTAGTGCAGTAAAGTTGAATGATAGGTAAATGTTTATAAGCATGGTGTTATGAACATGTTGATGTATCTTGAGAGGTACTTCTGTGTATGTTGAATAACTGTACTGGAAAGTGTTAAAGGCCAAGTTCAGGTAATGAAATTTGTACTGTTCTTAACCTAGCTTCTGTGGGCAGTCAAATTACCCCTGTGGAACTTGTTCTTTGGCATCGGAATTTCTTCCTTCAACCCAACTAGTTCACCTAGGACTACCTTGAGTGCTCATATAGTGCTGCACTCCAAAGCGTTGATGTTCCTAATTGCCTAATTGAGTAAGAGTAAATATTTTTGGCCATGGCATTGCCTACAAATAGAATTAGTGCTTACTCAGCTGATAGTCTGCTTGCCTTGTGAGCTATGTCTGCTTTAGTCACTGTAAGTGCCAGGTAGTAAAACAGAGAGCACAGAATAAGTTGAATAAGATAGAAAAAAGAAAAACAGAGTAGGCTGTAGAGGACAGTGAGAAGAGGACTTGTGTTTCCCTAGAACAAAGTTCTGCGTTTTTTGACAACTGATGTGCAAAATTGCTCAGTTGAACTGATCAATAATTTTCACTGGGACTATTGAGTATACATATTTGCTATTTTATGGTAGGTTTGCAGGGCAGTTACCTCTTTTTAAAAATTATTTATTTATTTATTACAGAATCCTGAAATACATCCCATTCTGGATGCTTTCTGGGTATAAAGTAGATGACTTTTAGTCCTACTTTGTTACTGAAAGCTTCAGAGTTCTCTACCGCAGGTATCTTAATAAAGTTTTTGCACCACTGGACTGTATAGAGACACCCATTTTACCTTGTTATGCACAGCAAACTCTACTTCCACTACTCATATAAGCTTAGCAAAGAATATCCATTTTCTCTTTACATGGGCCAAATTTTTAGAACTGTTGAGTAGCCCAAATTGGGTTCTTGTCTCTTTCAGGTAAAATATGCTTTGATTGTAAAACTGCTGTCAGGATGAAGTCTTGGCTCCATTGATGTCTGTGGCAAATTCGTATTTTTTTTTTAATGAAGTCCAGGTTTTATCCACCTTTCCATTAAAGTGGATGCCTTATCTTTGCAGGTTTAATAAATCTTTTCGTTCTATGTGTTTTCAGACCTGCTGATAGTGTGTGTATTGAGGGGAAGAAGATGCTTGGTCGGTATGAGATACAGAGCTGTTTCCTCTTGGCTTTTTTAGCTGTCACAGCTCTCTTCATCAGTGATGCCCAGGGCCAAGGTAAGCCATAAATAAGAAGATGGAACTTTTCACTCTGATGTGCAGAAATAGATTTTCTTATTCCAAGAGCAAGCGCTACATCCTTCTTAGCCCGCTTAGTAGGATATGGATCCAGTACTACTGAAATGAAGCAGGAGTTTTGCTGCTGAGCTTGGGGGTGGGGGAGATAAGAATTAAGTGTTCATGTGGGCTCTTTGAACATAATATCTCCATTAGTGAAAATCTTCTTGAAAATTCAGGTGTCTTAAAATGAGTTATATGGAACACTTTTTTACTCTTATTTACATGAAAGTATCAATCAGAAATTGCTGTGACTGTCTTCTATGTAATTGAGTAAATTTGAAAGACCAGATATGATAGTAATATTGTATGGAAGATATATTTTTTCTTTGTTGGAACAGTAGCTATTTTAACACTTACGTCATACAGCATTGCACAAGACTGTTAAATGTCATAGACTACTTCTGCAGATTTTTTTTTTTTAAAATCTCCTTTGTGGGTATTAGAAGGTACTGCTGAGATTGTTAGGCTTAAATACTTGTTGGATCATATTGATAGTGGTTTGACTTCTAGAGAAAATTTATCCTATTGCTTTGGGAAGAAGGGAGGAAGTATGCCAATGCATTTTTGTGATTTCTAAAGAAAGATGTTTCTCTCAACTTTATAATTATGTGATCCCTTTGATCTGAGACTGAAAAGACATAACTGGGAGCAGAATTTCATCCTGGGTCTCTTCTAACGCGTCTTGTTCACGAGCACATTCAGAGAGCAGGGGCAACCTGAGGCTTTCCAGGTTCTGGTAAATGCAAGTAGCAGTGCTGTCCCGTGCTGGGGAAGCATATCTTCTTGGATGGTTGAGAATCTGCAAGCATTCTACAAGCCTCTTCCAGAGCTTAGGGACATATGCAAGCAGTAATATTTAGTGTGGGCGATGTGAGGTGAATGAAGAAATACATGTTCCCAATGTTCAACACATCAATTCTGGTCAGAAATGAGGTCCAGAATGTTTGTGACTTAATGAGCCAATAAAGCAAAGCATATGGTTCGTCCTTTCTCTGTGTATTTCAGTCCTAACGCATATGGTTAAGATTTACAAAACAGGACTGGGGATTGAGATCCATCTCCAGAAAGTTTTGCAAAATTCCTTGAACTTGGAAAAACATTCTCTTTTTTTTTTTTTTTAAACTTTGATTTAATCGCTCATATATAATGGAGAAAACTGTCAAACTATTAATACAATGAAATGAAGGTCAGAGAGAGTTTTTTTTCCACAATCATCACACCCCCAGAAGCTAGAGTTGGTGTACTTGATGAATAAAAACCAGTACTTTCCTTGTCCTTACTCTCAGCAAGCATCAGCTGATGAATGTTGTCAACAGTGTGATGCAAAGCTAAGTGGACTATTTCCTTGGCTCAAGATGGCTGTTATGTTATTGAAAGAGGTGATATGAAGTCCCTATTCCACGTTCCCAGAATAAAAATATCTCTTGCTACACTTCAAGTAATAAGATGTTTCTCAAATCCTTTCTTTTCTCAAGGTTGCCACCCCTTGCAGCAAACTCTTCATGCAGCTGGCTATTTACAATTCAGTACAGCATAACAGTATGTTTGTCTGTTTTAAGAAATTGTACACTCTGCCAAGGTGTAGGAAGAGCTGGTATTTGTTCCAGCTTGTGTTTCCTTCCTTTGGCAAAGATGCTCAGGTAAAGGTGTGTAACGTGACTTCTTGGACAGGAGAATATGTTTGGGAGACTGAAGTCAACATGCCTGAAGCTACAACTTATTCCTTCAACTGAGGAGTTATCTGCGTTGAGCTATGTGGTTTTATCTCATTTATTGCTTGAACGCCTTATAAACCACATAGTGCCATTCGGTTTTTACTTAACAACAATTATTCTCTCAGCACTGCTATTTCTTCCTCATTCAACGTAATGTCACTTAAACAACAGCAACAAAAAATCCAGCTTTTGTCTATTTATGTTATATACCACACAAAAAATAATACTGGGCAAGAAAAATACTTTCACGTTTTCCATTTATTCATAAAGTTACTTGCTTTAAGAATTTTCCTTCTGTATTTAAAGATGGAAACTTTTCTTTGCATATCAATAATTTCCATGTGTTACTAATGTAATTGCAGTGCATGTTAACCTGTTCAATTCTTATGACAAAAGTAAATTGGAAGCCACATGGTTTAGTTAGTATGCAGTCTTAGGGTATTGGATGTCTTGGAGACCTGCACATATGCAAGTTATGGTATTTTTCCTTTCCGTTAAGATACTGACTAGTTCAAAGCACTTTTACCTTAGTTGTCCACAAGAGTCATGTATTGGGAGTGTTAGTTTATCTGGTGGCATAAACCAAAGCCTTGAACTTGTTTGTATTGGGTGACTGCTCTAATGTTGCTGACGGCCATTCACTTTTGCATTCCTGTAAAACCACTTAACAAGCTCTAGATACTGATTTTTATCAGTTAACTGACTCAGCTTGGATTAATTTTTTTCCCTTTCTGCAAGAAGTGAGATTTTGTTCCACAGACAATAAAGGTCCAAAGAAATAAAGATACCCTCTTCAGGTTGGTGAATGTGTAGTAATTCCCATCAATATTTCGTTGTCTGTTCAAGTGTTAGATTTTTAACTTCCTTAGCTATATGTACTTTTCTGTGCCAGAAAGTTAGTCTTTGCACAACTAAGACACAGTTGAGTATCTGTGTGGTGAATAATTCTTTTCTTCCTTATGGTTAATTGCTGTGTGGGAATGTCGATTCCTCTGCATTGCCACCTTTGATACAAAAGTACCCAGTGCAAATTGACTAGTTATGTAAAGACTATTCTGGCACAAGCTTTTCTAGTCTTTCACATTGTAACTCTGTAGTAAACAGAAAAACTTCTGGTGATTGTGTCTTTCTTTGCTTGTAAGATCTGTGGTTGTTTTTTAGGGGCTCCCAAAATTTACCTGGTTTGGTGATGGCTAATAGCAATTAGGCCAGAACTATGCTTCTTTGTTAGAAGGTGCTTTCATAATCTGTTAAGTTGAAAGTAGGATGGAATGGAATGTCAGGGGAAGGAAGAAGATGGCAGAGAAAATGGACTCTGAAATTAAGACATGATATTTTTTTTGTCATTCCTTGGTGTCTGTTGCTCTCTGCTCTGCCTCTTAATCCCCATACAAATTTACCACTTAATCCTGGTAAAATGAGCAGCATTCTTACACTTGCATACTGTCACTGTTCAAAAGTTTGCTATTTTGCAGACTTCTAGGCATGATTTGTTACTCTTGGTTCATTCAGCTCCAATTCATTGTGATTTATGTATAGCTCAAAGACAGAATGAGTCTTGAGAATGAATTAAAAGCTGTAATTCATAACTGCAGTCTGCTTGGCTTTCAAACATTTTTGCCATAGTCTTCGTAATTTTATGACAATTATAGCATGCTGAATGTTCTTGCAGAAACCTGTCCAGCAAAACATTTTACAGTACCAGGGCCAAATTTTCAAAGAACTGATTTTGTATTTGCAGTGATTCCTGCACACACTCTTACTTGCACCCTCTCTTTCTCTAAACTTCAGGGAGGTGACAGTCAATCTGAAGGTTGAGGTCTGACAAGATTGTGCTCAGCAACTGGGGAAATGCACTGTTTGGGTGTAAGCCCAGTGCTGTGAATCAGGACAGCTTTGAGTGTGCGGAGTAGGTGTGCTACCTGCTGTTTTGTTTCCTTGCCTTTCTTCTTGACCTTGTTCTCTGAAGTCTTTGAGAGTGCAGAGGTGTTACAAAGCTGTTCTTGGTGCTCATGTACTCTCTTTCCTATGTTCTGGTGTTAAGTTCCTCAAGGCAGAGAACTGCAGAACCTGCCTCTGCTCTGGCAAACTGTCTCTTATGGATTGAGAGACTGGATGTGAGGGAATACATCCTCCAGATTTTTACTTCAAAGACCTGAAATATTTTTTAATGTTAGATGGCATTAAAAAGCACCACCCCAAATCTCAAAACTACAGCCTGCCTCTTTCCTTCTCCTTCCTTCTTCCCCCACACTCTTGGAAAAAGAAACACGCAGGAAAAGTAATCATGTCTTTGGCTGCTGCTATTGCCAGAGCTGCATTGACTGTAGCAGGTCAAATGGAGAGGCCAGAGACTGTTGGATAGCACGTTCTGCCTGTTGACTCAGATGCTCCATGTGCTGCAGTCCTGAAATCTCAGAAATATAATATTTAGAAGGCTAACAAACTGTGGGCATGAGCATAGTCAGTTAAGAGCTATCTAGAGCCCTAGGGTGAAGAAGTTGCCACTTCTCGCCTTCAGATAGTTTTCCTTATTTCTTGGACTTATCAGCAGAAACCTTAAAGGTGGTGATGGTAGAGGCACCAAGGGTTTGGAAAATGAGGGGAAAAATGCAGGGGGGCTGTGGAGGTAGTGGGAAGAGGAGGTGTAAGGTTAATAGAGGAGTTTGCTAAGATTTTCTAGCTCTTTCTGTTGCTCAGCCTCTGGATAGCTTCCCTGGCTGCCTTTTACAGAGTCATGGAGTGATATGGGGTTGGAAGGGACTTCTGGAGATCATCTAGTCCAACCCCCTGCCAGAGCAGGTCCACCTAGAGGAGGTTGCACAGGAGCATGTCCAGGCTTTCCCTCTAGAGCAGTTAGTTCTGATTCAGATGTATAAAGATTTCCCCTCATTGACGGCCTTGGATATCACAGGTCACACACCTAGCAGCTCTGTTGTGGTTGCTTGCTGTGAAGGAGGGATGTGGCTCCCTGGAGCAGAGCAGAAAACCTCTATAGAGTGTTGTCCAACATCAGTAGAGCTTCCCCAAGCAGAGAGATACAAAGCTGTGAAAGGCTAATTAATGTACATACTGCAATATCAGCAATATTGTGCCTAACAGCCTAGGGTGGATTTTCCAGTTGTTCTTCTGTGTGTTGCTTCACTGAAATATCACCTCTTTCTCAATCGTTTCATGCTTTTATTCATTTCACCTACTGTTTCTATTTGAAATCTAGGTGATGGCACAATTTAAATAAAGCAGATTTTCTTACCATCTCCAGATTGCCCCTCCCTAAATCTCAACTAGCCTGTCCATGCCTTGTAGTCTTGATGAGACCAAAGCAGTGGTTGCAGCTGGGCAGGTGTTTGCTGCTTAGACCATGTTTACAAATTGAGCAGCTGATGTTCCCTCTGCCTTGTGCATGCCTATCTTTCCTCTTGATTACTGTGTCTTCACAAGGCTTTGAAAATTTGGCCCTGAGTGACCTTAAATGTGGGGAAACTCCCATGGTAATGTGAGGCAAAGGAGGCAGGTAATGCATATTGTCAGTATAAGCAAGGAGAGCAATTTTAATTCCCATACATTAACAAAGAGCATTTTTATTACCAGCTTTGCCTGCTA
Source organism: Numenius arquata (assembly GCF_964106895.1). NCBI lineage: Eukaryota > Metazoa > Chordata > Aves > Charadriiformes > Scolopacidae > Numenius > Numenius arquata. Next base: position 63,928,832 of record NC_133578.1, read on the forward strand.
AACTAGAGTCTTAACATCTAACACTGTTTGTCTTCCTGTCCTCTGCTGTTAGGTTGTTAGTTTGTTTTTATAAAGAGATAAATATAAATAAAAGGTACCTCTAAGGGAAGTAGTGCACCTGGGGATGTCATTTTACAAACTAATAAACTGATGTATGTGACAGTTCGAATAACTTGCATCCTTTATCATTAAAATTTTGTGTTGTCTTCCTATATGTGTTTATTTTTGTTTGTTTACAATTGACAGTTGCTTTTTATTTGAATTTAAAATGTTGTTTTCTTTCGCCACTTGCAGTGTCCCCACCAACAAGACTAAGATATAATGTAGTCAGTCCTGACAGTGTACAGATCTCTTGGAAAGCCCCCAAAGGGCAATTCAGTGGATATAAGCTTCTTGTCACTCCAAGTTCAGGTAAAACAAAAGTCTGTATGTTCTTTTTTAAGGTGAAAGAACTGTCATCCTAAGGCTTAACAGCGTTTCTGAGGCCAGTGTCATCTGTCTTTACTTTTTTCCAGCAGAGTGCAAGGAAGTCGAGGAAGTGTTCAAGGGAGAACATAAGAACCGTGTTCCAGTCAAGAGCTTTGACTGGGCCTCCAGTCAAAGAAAGCCTGGGCTTTCTCCCATAGTGATCTCCTCAGAAAAGACCAAAAAGATTTTAGACCAAACTTAAAAAAGAACACATCAAAACCAACCCAACAACAACAACAAAAAAAAAACAATTAAAAATTTTTTTTTAAATGAAAACTTGAAATGTAAAATAGGCAACAAAGTGCTATTATCAAGCTATCTGTGTAGAGGTACTACTTCTGTACCTATTTAAACTTAGAAATAGATACACTTTTAACACACAGCTAAATATTGTACATATGTGTATACAATTTTTATATATATGCATACCTATAAATGTTTAATATTTATATTTATACGTGAGAATTTCCTTGCCCAAAGGAAGTGGGTAAAGAGAGCGTTCAGAGATGACATGGGTATGATGGGGTCAGAACTGGCAGCCAATCATGGAGCAGTGTGAAAGCCTATGGGTGTGATGTTACCAAACTTGACGGCTTTTTGTCAAATGCTTCTTTTTTTCTTAATTAATAGTTTTGCTGGACACTGTGGCTATTCCAGGGGGCCCTGATACACAGGATGATTGATTGATCTTGGAGTGTTTTGTTTCTATCTAAGCAAACCGTCTGTGTCAGGCTGCCTGACTTCTCGCTTTTCTGGGGTGCCCTCTGGCCTGGCTGTATGGGCAGTCCCAAAAGTGGGAACGCTTGGGTCATTGTAGAGCTTGAGTTAGTTTTAAGTCATTACATTTAGTGTTCTATGAAAAAAAACCAAAGTTATGTATTTGTGGGTTGTTTTGTCTTTTCTCTTACAGGTGGAAAAACCAATCAATTAATTCTTCAAAACACTGCAACCAAAGCAATTATTCAAGGTCTTATTCCAGATCAAAACTATGCCCTTCAGATCATTGCATTCAGTGAAGACAAGGAGAGTAAGCCAGCACAAGGCCAGTTCAGAAGTAAGTCTCTTCGTAGGCTTGATGTGCAGAATTTGTCAGTTATTAAATATAACTTACAAAATTGTAACAAAGTCTGACACAAAGGGGGACAATGGAAAAAGTTTCTTCTGTGGTGTAAAGCTAATCAGAGCCACAGATTTTTAACTGGTACGGATACAGCTGGAGGCCTGAATTGATCCAGTTGCTTTTACACAGGAGATTCTTGCTTTGGGCTATTTTTGTTTCCATTGGTTTGGAATCCCTTTGCTCCTCATTCTGTTATGAAATTTGCCAGTATCTCATGGAAGAGAATCTTCAGTGAGTGGAAACAAGAAGGGAAGTGCTATAATTCCGATACTTGTAAAATTTCCTTCCCTTTGTCCAACTTTTTATTAAAACATTCTTATAGCTGTGCCAACTGGCAACTAGTTGCTAGTTCAATGGTACATGAAAGGCTAAATTCTTATTGGTCTTCAGCTGTCAAATATGTTTGCAAATTATGCTTAAGACCTCTTTATCTGACCTACACATATTCTTAATGTCTATATCATAGTGATATATATGTCTTAGCTGGTTTATCTTGATCTGCATCTTAAACAGATCAGTTAAATATGGTCAGTGGAGATTTGGTTGATTAAAGATAAGAATGTTACAGTCTGGGAAGTACAGTTGAAAGCCTGCTGAATTGTTCCTACTGTCATTGCTAAACCACCTTTCTCTTAGAAGCGACACAAGATAAAATAAGCTGACTGCTTGATGTGGTGTGTGTCAAAGTCCTTCTAGCTTTTCGTCACACTTCTAGTGTGTTTACTACTCTAAGTTCTATCCCATTTAGGAAACCCACAAAACCACAGATTACTTTAGCATTAAAGAGGAGCCTACAGAAAGCTACACCAACTTTTGTAGTATGTGTGGCTGTTTTTGTTTTTTTGTTTGTTTGTGTTTTTTTTGTTTGTTTTGTTTTTTTAGAAAACTACCTCTATTTGGAAAAAGTAGAGCTGGCAACTTGATTTAAGAATATGGGAGTTATGTTCTATTTTGTGTGCTGTTTCTTTGCTGCAGGTGAAAACATTTAGTACTTAAAGAGGCTGGAGTTTCATTTGACAATATGATGCCTTGCACGAGTAAAACGAGATACAGCATGCATACAAATAAATTTTTTTTTTTTGCTCTCCTGTATTCTATGGCTTTTTTTCCCCTTTGCTGACAAGCAGTCACTATTTTTCAAGATAAAAAAGGCCAAACATATACAAAGCTTTGAGAATATCCTGTGGTTTAGTGCATTGGAAGTATGTTTTTAATGCTGATGAGTTGTAACTGATGTACAAAGAATTCTCGAGCCTACAATAAAATTTTATTGTTAAAAGAGTGTTCCTCTTTATATAGCCAGGTATACTTTCTTATTCTAGTGCTGCTTGTAAGTTATTGTACACCATATGCAATTAAAGATCACTGGGGAAATTCTTCCTTTTAAAACACAGCTGTAAAAACATGCACCAGATAAGTTTTTGTCTGTGTAAATATGTGAGTAAAGCTGTTGTCGTCTTGTCTGTTTGTCCTCTGTGGTGAGAATTCTCACAGTTAGAAATGTCTTTCCCAAATCCAGAAATCTCTTTCAGGATGTGACCAACTTGTATCCTATGAGCATTTTCAGACTATTGTACTGTGTTCTTGGAGACTTGCTGCTCAACAGCACTGCATTAGAGAAGGCCATCAAGCAGCTCCTTAGCTTCCTCTTAGCCTTTTCTCAAAGGAATGCCCTTAAAAGGATAAGCAATGGCAACCTTTTTGACTAGTATTATTCTGGTAATTTTACCTGTTTTATTTTAGTTGGAGACTTGTCTAGGTAAGGGTTAGACCCAGACTTCTGAGTAAGACCTGTTGTCATCATGACTTTCATGGCTTTTTCTGTAACCCAGCTAATAACCAAAGTCTACCTTGGTAAAAGCTGACTCCTCAACCAGCTTGTGGACCTGAATCAGCTTCACAACTGTTTGCTAAAGATAGAGGTGACATACAGGTACACGTGCTGTGTTAGTAAGGAGAGGAGTTAAAACTTCAGTCATTTTTTCATCAGTTTTCCTACCTCTGTATCTGGAGCGCAAGAGTCGTAAGTTCTGCAGAGGGTTGTCACGCTGAGGTCACACTCAGATGTTTGACAATGGCTTGTTGTCTTCCAAAGACCTTAGGGTGGTCTTGTGATTATATTTTGGATTGGAACTTAGAGCACTCTGAGCTGTTAGAGAGAGACCATATACCATTAGGTAAATTAGCAAAATCTATTTGACTTTGGCTCCACTCCTGTACAACAGAATACCTGTCTTGTCTATTTTATATTGTATGTTTACGAACACAGGTAACCTTCTTTCACTCTCTCGATGGGTGTTTGATTTCTTTTTTTTTAACAATGTAGCACTGAGAGACTCTGATCCTGGCGAAGGCTCAGTGCCTGCTTCGATGAGTGTTGGTCTTAATCCAGCTCTACATAAATTAAAGATTTTAATTGGAGTAGAATTTTATTTTCTGTGAAAGATATTCTCTGTTTCATTCTTTTAATCTGTTCCTGGCCATTGTAGACAGCTGGGGCGTCGACACCAATTAGTGTTCTAAGGAAATTCTGAAAGGAATTTTTTTTTTCTAGTATGTAACTTTAACAACGATTTTTGCCAGAATCTTTCAGACTATGAGTAGAGTGATATTGGCTGCTGATGTAATATTAGGAGTTGCTAATCAATCTGGGTTCTGCCTGGCTGTTATGAGAGATTTGGTAGGTAATAAGGGAGGTATCCCACCCACTTGTGGCACAGGAAACTGTTGAAGTCTGAGCTTTGGAGCAACTTTGCTCTCATGGGAATATTTGGTGCCCTGAACACAAATTTGGGCATGGGATCTAAGCTGGTTCTTTAAAGAGGATAATGTAACAGCTGGCTTATGTGCTTTTGTGTTGAATGACTTGAAGTGGAACTCTGCAATGCTGGACTTTTCCCAGCTAGCTTTGCCAATTTTCTGGACTATATTTCCGGTGCTGGATCTTGTCAGTGTGGGCTTAGGTGCTGATGTCACTGTATTTGGACTCTCCTGTGCGAGGAGAGTAATTTTTGAGAACTTTAAAGGTGATAGGATTGGGAAAGATTCATAAAAGGATAAACCTGGAGGAAGGGAAAACCCAATAACAGTCGTTTGTTACCTAAGCATATTGCAAGATGTTGCATACAACTTATTTATCTGGAAGAAGATAATTACATGCTTCTGACTGCACTGTTTCTAGTTTGATTGATTTTAATTTTTCCCCCCCTCTACTTTTCAGTTAAAGATATAGAAAGAAGAAAAGAAACAAGTAAATCCAAGGTGAAGGATCCAGAAAAAACAAATGCAAGTAAACCAGCTCCAGAAGGTCAGATCATAACACGTATGACTTGTGTGATATTCTGAAAATACTCAGCTTTTTTATTTAACTTCGCTATTGTATAGATTTTCTTTAAGTCGGTGCCTTAAATCTGCTTCCCAAGGTTAAGTTAAACAGAAGGGCAAAATCGGTATTTTCAGGAATATTGGAGAGTTGCTACAACAGAGGTATTGCTTTTAATTCTGTGGTCTGGTTTACCGCTTTATACAGTAAGCACTAAATACCACCATGAATAGTATAAAAGAAATCTTTGAACCTGCATTAAAAAATCATATTGCCTGTACTTCCACACTGAGTGCATGTTGAGTAGTGCAAGAGTTGCACATGTGTCTATATACGTGATAATAATTTCATATCATCTTGGCTGCAAGACAGACTTGCAGTATTAATTCCCACTTAAGGTCAAATTGGTATTATTGTATAATTAGGCATGTAATAACTTGATAACTCTGTCCTAATGTAGGTCATATATATGAAAGCATTTGAAATATTTTAAGGGGAAAAGGAGGAGTTCATTTTTTTTCTGGTTGCAAAGATCCAATCTTCTGGTGAAATGACATATTGCTTGTCATGAGAAGCTCATCTAGTGTGGACAGTAAAATCTATTTCAAGTTAAATATATAACACTATTTCCTGTTATTCTAAAATTCAAATGGTATCTTCTTTATGAAGTAACCCTAGCAGTAATTATTCCCGTCAGTGGTTATTTATGATGTACAGAACAAGCACAGACGAGAATAGCTTGATATGACCTTAAATAGTCTCTCTGTGAATAAACTGGGCAGTTTCAAGAATCCCATTTCTCCCGTCCCTTTTAGCTCTGTCTCCTACTAATGCAAGTATCAAAGACCTCACCCAAAGCTCCTTGAAGCCCGGGCAAATTTTTCTGACTTCAGTGGGTTTTTCTTCTTACCATACATACTTTTGTCATGTTGTATTTGTTAACACTGTACGAGTTTGTTTTCATACAGCATTTCTCAAGCTGAGGCACCCTTGACTTCGTCGCATTGGGGAAAATGTTAGCTAGTATTTACAACACTTAAAGAAGCAAGTTATACCTGCTAGTGCATGGTGGCGTAGCGGATAAGTGATCTTTCTTTCATGTCTGGAGGAAGACTGAGTTGGAAGAAATGAGACAACTGAATAAGGAAAATTTGATTTATTTTCTTAATGAAGGACAAGTGATAAAAGTTGAAGGAGGGAAAACTGAGCCTGTAATAGGAAAATGTTGATTAAATGCAGACAGAGGAAAGTGTCTGCCAGAGTGTGGGAGAGGATTTATGCTTTTTCATGGAGTAGGGGCAAAAATATAGTTGGCAAGAAGAGATGGGATCTGCAGTCTCTCCTTTTTAGGATTCTTGTTTACTTGCAAAGTCTTTAGCTCAATTGCTTTCCTTCTCCTTGCTAAACTTCTACTCATCTAAACTTCTTAAGTTGCATTGGGGCAGTTTGTATCTAGACTTCTGTCTAGAACTTGTGAGAAGCTATTGCTTTACGTTTACTGTAGCAGGTTTTAATAGAAAACGGGGTTATATATTTGAAAGAAAGGCAAAACCTGCAAGCTTCTTGATCAACAGAACTGACCAAAAAGAAAATGCTAGTTTTCATGAATTCTTGATTTTGTTTAGCCCTATTCCCAATCCAGCTGTATTTTAATGTAAAGTAATAGACTATTTTCCTACTGTCTAGCTGTTGCATATTTCTTCCCTTTGCACAGTATAATGATTATTCGAAGTGATGGAGATTCCAACTGAATGACTTCAGTGGGAGTAGGGTGAGAGTCCAAGCAAAAACGTTGTGCAGAAATAACAGCATCAGCAAAAAATGCATAGCTGGGATAGAAGTGGATTCAGAACTGATACACAGAGAGTAATGGTATAAAAACTTTCCTCGTTTAATGTATAAAGACCATTCCACCTCAAATTGAAATTGGATCAAAAAAAAAAGTCAGGGAGAGTCTGTGAAAGAAATGGATTAAAGAAGTAAGAGCAAAATTTTATGGCAAAACCATGAAGAATAACTTGATCCTCTGCAGATGTTTGACAGGAAATGATTTGAGTATGACCAAATGAATTCAGGCCAGCAGTTAATTGGTTTCATAACAATTTAATATATGGCTAAATTTGATGGATTTAATAGCAACTCTTAATACATTCTATGGCTGTGTTATGTCCTTGATTGAGTTGGTAAGACCTTAGGAGTTAACAGTATGAAAGAAATCATTAGGTACTGTAATATCTGAAAAAATAGAGCAGTCTTTGCCTACAAAACAAATTGAAAACAACCATTGTCCAGATTGGTACTGTCAGTGGTTGTGGCTTCTGCTCTTGTCTTGACTGAAAGAATAGCAAAAGCTTATTTCACCATTTCTGCAAGTATTAGAGTCAAGTTTTGATGTAAGGAGGTGCCTTCTGTGAACATTTACCCTTCTTACAGAAGGATTTTTAGATAAGAAGTACCTAGAGTGTCCTTGCGAGACTTAGAAAGGCAAAGATCATCACTCGGTCTCCTGCATATGGAGGATTGTCTGGCAAAAATCTCTGGTGTGGCTACTAGGACAGATTTGGCATTTAGTAGGACAGATGATCTGAAATCAATGTTTTGGGACAAAACTATTAAAGTGCAGTAATACACTTGTCAAAGCATGTGAAAAAGCATGTGGACTCTCTCAATAATGCAAGGTCCAGTTTGTGCATTATGATAACTCTTGTGACCTGATAGACATGTACCTTGATGATTTTCCTGAAAGGCATAAAAGGTACATAATCATAGAAATTTATTGTTTATAAAAGCTTAGCTAATATATTTTATTCAGGTTCACATAATAAAGACCAGAAATTTCACTTTCAACTTCAGTGGGACAAAGATTTCACCATGGCCCTTCTACTTACAGAAACAAACTCTTCACTAAGAAATAGAAGATAGATATCTATATTGACGGTTTCAAAGAGTCTCACCCCTATTTTCATCTGTGGTTTGGAAGACTGATTCTGCAGTGCTGTCTTCTATTTGATTGCCACTCTCTGAAGAGTGGTAGATATTGTTGGGAGGTGTGGATGTTGTCTCCTAACCTCCCAAATCTACCTTTTCTTCTGTCCTTAAATTAGCTTACATTTGGGTTTCGCTCTGTTTTTATGGAACTCTGACAGTGCTTTGTGTGGATTCGTAGTTATTTTTCCAGCAGCTTCAGTAACCTAGATTAAAATTTTCCATCTATTATGTCCTGCCCATTCAAGTAGTTTGAAAAGATTTACTCCTTTCTTTCCTGCTCTGAGTACTATGCTGTTATCTCAAACAAACCTCCAAAGTATATCCAGTAATGTCATTGTGCTGAATTAATTCAGGTTTAATGTCTAGCACTCCTCCATCAAATGTTCACTTTTTATATTTGATTTCCAGAAACCTTCTCTAGTTTTTCTGCAGAACCACTTTCAAGTCTTGAAACATCTTTCTATATTTTTCAGAACCTGTCAGTTTTTAGTTCAGTGATTTATCGCTGCTGCACACTCATGTTAATAATGTCAGAAGCCTTTTCTCTTTCTCTCTGAGATAAAGTTCACAGACGCAGCCTCTTTCAGCACGCACTGATATTTGAGTACTTGTACCCTGGCACTTCTCCAACTCCCTCATGTACAAAGCTCCTTTCTGTACAGTGACAGGGGTTAATACATTCTGTACCTTCTCAGATGTTTTACAGTTTCTCAAAGAGCTTCTATGAGTGATTCTCTAATCAAATCCCTTTGAGGGAGGGGAGAATCACGGTGTTTTGACTATGTCCTGTGCTAAATATGCGACTATAGCCTTTCTCTGCAGAGTATTTTTCTGTGTGTCTGAAATGTTTTAGCCACCCATCTCAATAAAAACAACAAAACACTGAGGGCCAGTTTTATTTTCTTGCTTGCGGACTTTATTTTGGGGGTTTTTAGTTGAGAGATGTGGTGGGTTAGCCTAGGCTAGCAGCCAGACTCCCACCTAGCTGCTTGCTCACTCCCCTCCCCAGCAGGATCGGGGGGAGAAAATGGGAAGAACAGGAATGAAAAAGCTCCTGAGTTAAGATAAGGACTGGTTGACTGCTTGCCAGTTATCATGGTAGGCAAATGGGGAAAAAAATACTGAATTTATTGCCAAATAAAATAATTTTAAAAAATTTGCTAATGCGGGTGGTGGGACAAAGACAAACATTAAAACAACAGCTTTCCTCTCTGCTTTCCCAGGCTCAACTTGACCTTCTTCCTCCTCCCAGACTCCTTGCCTCTTCCCTTGTTATCACTGCAGGTTACATTCAGTGCAAGTCCCTTCAGAGAAGAAGAAAGCAGTGTGGAAGGGGTGTTGAGAGGTAATGGTCAGGACGTAGTGGCTTCTCCCTGCCATTCCTTACTTCTCCAGTGTGGGTCCTCCACAGGCTGCAGGGAATATCTTCTCCTCCATGGAGCACCTTCTTCTCTGACCTTGGGGTTCCCTCTACTGTTTCTCACTCTTTTTTTTCCCCTCCTTCCCTCTCTGCCTGGCATTTTTTGCCCTTCCTTAAATATGTTTTTCCAGAGGTGCCTTTGGCTGTGCACAGGCACGGGGCAGCCCCTGGCCTCTTCTCAAAAAGGCCACCCCTGCAGCCTCCCTGCTGCCAAACCTGGACACAGACACCCACTACAAGAGGCGCTCTTCTAATGCTCTATTAGAATAAAGCATTTACACGGTCTTAAACCTGTCCTGTTCAGAAATTCCCTTACACGACTCTCAAATTGGGATGATTTAGGACAGCATAGAGCGTGCATGGACCAGATTTCTGAATGGTGATAAGCCTTCTACAGCCTGTAGACTATTAAAACTATGAGAAATAATCTTTTATGGGAGTTTATGTGATTTATGTATGATGCAATGTAACAGTTACGTTCTCATCGTGAAGGGCATGTAATATAGTCATACAGTAAGTATGACTTGGTAGGGAGGTCAGAGATCTTCACGGCACAAAACAGGCTGCTTAGTTCAGCCTTCCCCAATGCAAATTACATTTCATCCCTGGAGCATGTCCATTAGGGGCAGATGTGGTGTTTTTTACTGATTCCTATGAAAATCTAGTGACGTATGGCCTACTTAAAAATCCTGGGAGAACTGCAGCTTTTTAAATCCCTTAGATGCTTCTTTTTCATGGAGCTACCTTTACCACATGCCAGGAACCAAACTGGCAGAACATTACCTGAGCTGCCTGGGCTGGTGTGGGGGCACTAGATGACTTGAGAAAAGGAGTATTGCCCCTCAGTTCCCTGCCCAAATGGAGTATACAGGAGGAAACTCTAGCATAAATCAAGTGTCAATAAAAGCTAGATCTGAGTTTCTCATCACGGAAGACAGAGGAGCAGGTAGAAGTTTAGGAAAGAAAATTTATAGCTTATCTCTGGGATCATGGGTATATGAAGGACAATGTCGGAATAGAAGAATTAAACACTGGGTGACTGAAAAATAATGTAGAAATCATAGTGGGCCTCAGGCATAGGAGAAAACTGCAGAAGCTCTTTTTAATGTGCTGTGTAATGCCATACCTTGTCTGCCACAGAATATAACAGAAGGGTCCAGATGCCAGGTTATATTATCTGTATGTAGGTAATAACATGAACTAATGTTAAAAACATTGAATAGTGATTTCACGTGTCTTGATCAATATTCCTGTGTTTGTATGTTAGTTTAAATAGAAAGGATTTTGAGGAGGAGGTAAAAATAACCTGTAAGGATAAACAAATGTTTCATTTGAAAGAATTTAATACTTGTGATCTCTAGTGAATTTAATATTATTAGTGATGCTATTATTATTATGCATATATATGGATACATACAAGTTACAAATATCTGGAAAAGTGACTGCTCACTCAGTCAGAATTCCCTCTGACACATGCTGGTTCTGCTCTTCTATTCATTTTCTTCACTAGTCAGTGCTGCACAGGGAAGAGATTTTTGGTTGTATTGTATTAAATTCAAGTTTTTAGCACTTTCACGGTTCAGTATCATAAAGTTCCATAGAAAGAGAACTGAAGCCATCTGTCATGAGGTACTTACCTGCTACTAAGTATTTATGCCTGCAGTGTCTTTCAGGTGAGGGTGCACTGCCAGTGCTCTGAATCATGCAGAAACCATGTCTCTTTGGTGCTAGATCTTTTGTAGTCTTTCTTCTGAATGTAGCTTTTAGCTTCCTGGGGTCCATGTCTAGAAAACAGGTGGAGTTCTCAGCTGCCTGCAAAAACTGTGTAGACATATCCAAAGTTGTTCTGTTTTGCAGTGAGATAGCTTTTGATTTTTTTTCCTTCCTAATGTATTTTACATTATTAGTGATTTTATTATTTACTTTATTTCTAAAATCTTTCAAAGCAAATGTTTCTGAATGTTTTTTTTGTATAGTATTTTTTCTTCCAGTGTTATGCACGCTATCAGATAATGCAAAAGGCATATCATTTCTCAAAATGACGTGATATATATCTGAGGTTTCTATTATAATAACTCTTAAGTGAGGTCACATTGGTCTTTGGATAGTGGCAGAAATGACAGGTGCAGTAAACTTGAAAAATACACTGATTTGCTTTCTTCCAATACTGCTATCACCTTTGATGCAAATAAGCTTTGACATTCACTCCGTAGCTGTTGAATGGCACTATTTAAGCGGAATAGGAAAAAATCTGCAGAGAGGTATATTAAGATACTATTCAGCAGAAGAGACTAATTATCTAATTTATTAACTGGTCTGTTTAGTTAATGTCAGATGCTTCAGTAAGTATTACTAGACAGTGTGAAATGACTGCTATGAGGTATTTGACTAAACCACAGGAATGAATACCTTCTGAACTTCTGCTCTGTTGGCTGTGTTTCATAGTTTTACTCACTTCATCCTGGCTAATGTAACTGCAAATGTTGGTTTTAGTCATGACATTTTTCTATTTTCTTATTACTTACTGAACTCCTAGGCTATGGAACTCGTTAACTTTGTCTGTACGCAACCTATAATTGGCCTTACTAGCAGTGTTTCCCTGAGCTTTCTGGAGGGCACTTTAGCTCTTGTATTATGAGCAAGCAGAGGAAAGAGATTTTGGCTATGCTGTATGGGCATTTTCCCCCACTGCCATTCTGTGCTTCCTAAACAGTCCTTATCTTAGCCCTTACGCGTTAATCTGCTTCTGTGATCTGAGGGTCTAAGCAAAGTTTATTAGAAAGTACTTGGCTCTCCCACTGTCGAGATGATTTCTTTTTTTGTCTTGTGTTAGGGATCACCGAATCCAGTAGCCCGGTAGAAGCACGCAGGGTGTCCCAGCTTCATGCCCCCAGATGCAGCCAGTAGCAAGGATGAGCATGTTGTCCCAATAGGTCTGGGGTGATCAAGCACAGGGCTTGGCCAAACAAGTACTAACCAGCCACATGTATAGATGGAACTGGGACCCCTTTATGCTTTTATACTTCTATTTTTTCCATGCTTGTTCCTCCCCAAACTATCTTGATCCCTCCCTTTCGTTGCTTTTAGTTCCTCTCCTGAACATATCATACTAAATCTTGTACAATCCCCAGATGCTCTTTCCTGTATCCCATGAGTCACATTACGCCCTAAGCAATAACCCCCACCAGTCTCAACTATCAACAGACCATCTTATGAAGTAAGTACAAGCTATAAAAATGTGACTACAAGTTATAAAAATGTGTTGCTGATTTTGGAAGATACCAGCAAGATGAGACCCCTGTAATTAATGTTTAGTTTCTCGGTCTATGCTGTACTTATACAAGAGACAAACACTGAAATACTTGGCCTGAGGCTGCATAATAGGTAAAGCACAAGGTCACCAGGGAAGTATCTTGTGACTTTTGATAATCCCATGAGTATTATTTGCAGATCAGTGGTGAGGTTGGTTTTTTTTATGTTTTGTTTTTTTAATTAAAGCTTTTACTTACCTTTTTTTTTTTTTTTTTTTTTTTGGTTCCAATGCAGTGCAGTAAAATATCGAAACATTGATTGAACTAGATGTAACCAAGTTTAATGCAAAACTCTTCCTGCTGAATGTGCTGGCCTGCTCAGAGATAGAAGTCCTTGAGTTAGTTAACTTATCCTCTGTTACAAAGTGTAAACATGACCCTGGCTGTTAGTCTTCAGCATCAATTTCTTAGGTACTGCAGAACAGGGACAGATGCATTTCCTACTTTGGAGATATGGTAAGTCCTTTCAACATCGTGGAGTACTACAGTACGACAGGGTTCATTTTTTTACATGTGTAAATTAAAGTCTGCATCAAAAAGTATAGTGCAGTTTAGAGCTATTGATTGCATTTGTCTAAATAGTAGGGTACTGTCTACATTTCCCTTAAAGATGTATATAAATCATACTGAGACTATGCAGGCGGTGTCTGTAGAGGGTATGTGGGTGCATTTCCTACTCATGTGCTGAAACAGGATGCATGTTGGCTGTCATGTAATTGCCTCACAGCTGGGGACACGTGCTCTGTGTAGGCTGTTACGTTACTTCAAGACTGCTTTTTTCTCAGTTTACTTTTGAGTTCTGTGCTTACCATCTTGACAAAGATTTTAGTAGTCTTTACCAAAAATTGCTTTCCAGCACTGTGGCGTGTAGTGACATGCAGTCTCTTGATTATGAATAGTTCTTGTGTGTGTGGTGTATACCTGCTTGTTCTAGCATTTGCTAAACGATTAAAGGTAATACGAACATAACAATGACTCTATTATCCATGCTTCTTTAGGGGGGTGGCCTCAGATCCCTGTGCCTCTCTTGAGAAGACAGGGGAATGCTTGGACCATGCCGCAGCATTTTGAGAACATTTTGGACCGTCACAGAGCTTTGGAACCATTTATAATTATGGTCTCCTCACCACAGTCTTCTGACCACTCTGAAGCTGCTTAGCCCAGAAATAATTTTGTAGACCTATTTTAGTTTTAAACTCCATCACTTTGGCTTTGCACTCACTTGGCTTTGTTCTGCCTAACCTTAGCCCAAGCAGAGGATCCATGATGCATCCTGTCTCAGCTTTCACTAGTGAAAGTAGCACCTGACCATCTGATCTTTGCCAATACGACACTCACTTAAACGCCTGTAGCCAGCCTGGTGTGTCGGTAGTTTCACTGCTGGTCAGATCACCATCCTGTTGTTGTGCTAGAAGATCTCTGATCTGGACTCCACTTAGAACCTGCCCAGCAACGCTGTCAGCAGGCCCCATGCTAGGTTGGCAGAGCACAGGGCTTTTTTGACAGTGACTATTTTTTAACTTGTGTGATGTGAGTGATGGCTTCCGATTCTTCTTCTGACTCCTCGTGGACATCATCTTATTTCTCAACTTCAGGGGATGTAAATATCTCTTTAAAAACAGGAGATGAAGTAGACTTATCATTGCTTTCTTTGACGTTTGGATTTAGGACACCACATCCAAGCCATGTTGGTTTCTATGCTTCTCGGAAGGTAGAATTTGATAAGAGGCATCCATTAAGTTTCCAAGCTAGTCTACAAACCTGTGAGCCACCATGCAGAGCTTTGTCCATTAGAAATTCCCTGTTAGTCACTGGAGGACTTACAGGAGGACACTGTTGCAAGGAAACTCTTGGGTAAACTCCCCTTTGCCATACGGAAAGTTTAGCTCATTGTGCTGTGGATGATCAATGCTTATTCCAGGAGTTTATCACATGAATTTCTCTGGAGGACATAGCTAAGCTTTTGTGTTCTTTGACTACTAGTTGCAACTTGGATTTCCTTTTGCAATGGCAGTACTTTCATGGACCTAGCCAGGATCCTTTGGCAGACTCCTGCTTCCTGCCTCCCACGACTGGAAAACCTGATAGGAAGTGTCAACGCTGACATTGACATAATTCTTAAATACTTTTCCTTTGCCATCATTTTGGTAGTTGCTTTGGAGAAAACCAAGCAAACTACACTTAGAGATTGTAGCATTTACATCTGCCATCTGGCCAAACTAAATAGCCATTAGTTTACTTGCAAGTGGGTTGAAATAATCTGAATACGAGAGAAATATATTCTTGAGAGAAAGAAAGCTTGAAACTGAAGACTCAAAAGTGGCTGTGAAGGCTGGAATTGGGAAAGGTTCCCTTTGAGTAGTGCACTTTGATCCTGACAGAAGGAATCCCGATTGAAGTGAGATCAAGGAAGAGAGAGGGAGATATTTGGGTGGGAGGGGTTGATCTTAACATAAGAAGGGTTTCATATATTTTGCCATGTCTGTTCTGCACATCTATAAATTTGTGAATAATTTTAGTTATTTACCTTAGCCTGGTTTGAAATTCTTTAGTTTGTGTATGCCAGACAAACCTTGCTTTGTTCAGAAAATAAAAAGCTTGGCATTAGACATTATGGCCAGTCTCCATTCTTATCCAGGGATTCTGCTTATCTCCTGGCTCCTCCTTTCTGTAGGAGGAGCTGCTTTTCGTCAGTCTGTTAACGTCATATAAATGGTTGTGGTTGTACATTACCCCATACAGTCTTCCAGGCCAGGCAGAAGCTGGAGATTGAACAGATTGCCTTTCTGTTACCCACAATCTCCCTCCCTGTCCCTCTTTAGGAACTCTCCTTGAATGCATCTGCTTCATTGAAAAGTAGAGATGGTGTTGACATAAATATCTAGAGAATCTGTAGCTCAGGAAGAAAAAAAAAAAAAGCTTTATAGCTCCTTTTCTACTGAGTAGAAAAAGAGACAGGCTGTCTTGGACCTAAACGTAACTTTCAATTTTGTCATAAAGTGATCCAGTTCCTAATATCAGAACTACTCAGCTTCGTAACCCTTGAGTTATGTTTGTCCTCATACCTCCACAGTAAATCTGTATAAGGCTTGGCAAGTCTGAAACATTGCCAGCTGAAAGGGCCCAGAAAGGAGGTTTTTTTTTTTTCTTTTGTAGATTTCCCCAAGGCACTAACTTTTTTTGTGCAATCCATTCTTAGTTGAAGTGAGAGACTGCTATTCACGTTCTCGAACGACTGATTAATAGAAGCTCAGCTGAACGAACAGTCTTTCATTCTTTTCAGATTGCTTTTCATCTCTTCAAGTCATTAGCTCTTGAGCATCCATCCAATCCACCCTGCGCTGGAGTGGCTGCAATCTGCTGGCAGCAAGAGGCTCTTACCTTAAGCCAGGTTCGGGCTCTGTGTTGACATGCTTTCTTATTGAAATACTTTTGCTGCTGCCATGCTGAGACACTCCTTAGCAGTTCATCATCTGGCAGCATGAGTGCTCTTAATCTGAAGTCTGCAGGCTTTCTCGTGACTATGTATCTTCTAGGTAACTATCTCTATATATTATGAGTGACGGCTGCCTTAGACGTGAGACACTATGTAGTCTTTGAAACTGAAGCTACATAATAACAAGTTAAAACTCTGAGCAGTTTTTAAAATTTGTGTGGCCCTTAAAGGGGGAACTAAATAAGCTTTGGGCAGGTGATAGCAGATGGATACATTAATAATCATTGAAGTGCAAGACCAAAACCCTCTTGTAAGAAGGCTCTGCTCATAAAGGATTGGTGCATTCATCAGCAAACTTCTCTATCACAGATTTTCTTTCCAGTTGTATTGAGTACCCTGATGAACAAGCTGCCTTGTGTTGTGCTCTGGACAGCAAAATGGGAGATTAAGGTTACTGTTTGGTACCTCTTTTCAGAGACTGTGATCCCTGAGATGGCTTTGTCCTGAATGCCACTGGAAGGTGCTGAATCTTTTGCTTTTCAGCTGTCTGCTGTACACGTTCCCTTTCAAGGCTGTTCCTTACCCTTTCAGAGGGGAGTCTTTTTTCACAGTCTGTCTCATTCATTTGATTCTAAGACTGTTGATCAACATCAAGCAGGAGTTTGTACCGAGGAGAGATGATTTCAGGGTCATTTCCAACCTCACTGCATGTTCTGAGGCTCTGCATGTTCTTTCTGGACCTGTTGATACAGGAGACTGATTCTGGATTGTCTGGTTGTCAGCACCCTTTGCCTGTTGCCCTGTGTGCCGAGTAAGCCTTGGTGTTACAGCTGAGCTATGCTCCTTGGTTAAAAAGGTGCTAGTTAGTAGCTGAAACAGAACTTACCTGACTGGCTGAGTGGTCCATGTGTTCCGCCTCAAAAGTGTTCTCGCCTGGGTGGTTCGTTCTACTGACTGTACCAGTCTGTCTGCATATGTTGAGGAAGTCACAGAATCACACAGAATCACGGAGTGATAATGGGGTTGGAAGGGACCTCTGGAGTTCATCTAGTCCAACCTCCCTGTCAAAGCAGGTCTACCTAGAGCAGGTTGCACAGGAACATGTCCAGGCAGGTTTTGAATGTCTCCAGAGACTCCAGCACCTCTCTGGGCAGCCTATTCCAGTACTCTGCCACCCTCAAAGTAAAGAAGTTTCTCCTTGTGTTTAGATGGAATTTCTTATGTTCACGTTTGTGCCCATTACCTCCTCTTTCCTTATCTGACTGCTAGGTTTCATGTCCCTGTCTTTTGCTCATGAAGTGTTTGTTTGGCTCGTTATTCCCCAGTAAGTTGAGCCATGGTATTCTGGTATTCTGCTCTCCTGGAATCCTCAAAGAAGCTTCTCTGGAACACCAACCTGATGCTTGAGTATATTTAGTTTCTTTGTACGCAGGAAAGTTAGCAGAATTAGGGCTGTATAGTAGTGCAGACAGCTGTTTCAGAAGTAAATGTTAGTCTCAGCAGGGTCTTTGCTTGGGTTTCGTTTGTTTATGTGGTTAAAAATGTGTGGTAAAATTTCTGGTCTTTTGCACCAATCTTTCTAGTAAGTATGATAAAGGAATGAGAGCTGTAAATTGCATAGGAATGGTAGCTCCTTCCAAAAGACTAAATTGGCTGGAGCCTGTGAAATACCACTGGTATCTCATCTCTCCTCTCCCTACCCTCAGGACCTTTCAAACTCAACATCCAAATTTAGCTCAATACCCAGGGGGCAGGGAGGTCATGTCAAACTGTGGCAGATGTTTCTGCCTTAAGAGCTTCATAATGTTTAGTGTTTTTGTTCTCTAAGAAGTAATAATAAAGTGTCAGTTGCAAGCAATAATGATGTAGCTGTTAGAGGTTGGTTGAGATACGTTTACGACTTTGATGGGGCAGTTCTGTTTAGCTATGCCTTAAAAACAGAAAATGACACTCAGAAGCTTGTGTTTTGTTCCAACAGAATTACAGGTGCTTTGCCAGCCTTGTGTTGTGGTTCAGGCAACTGTTAGTATTTTAATTAATCTGGGAATAGGAAACAGATGGTGGGAGGGAAACCCTAAAACCGATCTAATAGAATGTAATGGTGCAACAATTATTACTTATTGGAAAAAAATTAACAAGAACAGCTGAAAAATTATTTATTAAATATTTAGCATTTTTTCTTTGGAAAAAAAAGAAAAAGATCCTCTATTGAGCTCCATAGAACTATTTTAATAAATTTTTATATGGTTGCCTTCACTCTGCTTTTCACGCATCAGGGTAGTCTAACTATATGTGTGCATATTGAAGTACATGCTTTTCATTAAGGGCCAGCAGTTTCAATTTGGTTGTGGCTATTGTAAATTTCTACGTAGCTACTGGCCAAACTAAAACCAAACCCGTAAGTCTAAGCATAGTCTGTACCTTGTGATAGGCATCTCCTTTGGTTTTAACAGCTCCCATAACGGTTGTATACTTTGGATAGCAGCCAGTAATTTGTCTAGATTAATTGAAATAATTGTCTTTTACTCAGTGCAAATTTTAAATTCACTCTTACACCTTTAGAATTTGCCATTGTTTCTGGAAGATGTTTAAAAAAATATCATAGGCAACGTAATCATTAGAGTCCTATTACTTCCTATGCAGAACTTTTCTGCGAAATCAGATTAGTATTTTTCTCATATATTTGCAAATTAAAGATTGAAAATTGCCTTCCTCTGTAGCGTGGAATTGTTACAAAAATCCCTGTACTAAAATCTTTAGGATAAGGTTCTGCATCAGATTTTTGGTTTTATTTTTTAAAAATGGAGTTGGATTTGGAAATAAGCCTTGTAATTTCATTTTAATGCCTTTGAAACACTATAAAGTAGTTATAAATGGCATTGAATGGAAGAAAATATTCAGTAAATTGAGATTTATTATTAGTCCTTCTGTAGCTTAAAAATTTAACTACCCACCATATATGATAGTGACGACCTGGTGTGCCTATATGCATTGTTTATCTGGCTAGCTGGATGGTACCGTAAGTACAAGAACAAAGAAATAGTAAGTGAATGGAAGAGACTGGAATCTTGGACAGAAAGAAATGTTGCAGGATGGAAGACATCGGTGTAACCTGCCTGAGGGGAAAATATGCAACATGGCTATTTAGTAATTTGTTTATGGTAGGGAATAATTACTTTAGTGAATGAGAGGAATTCGAAAGTCTGAACTAGAGGAGAAGAAAATCAAAGATTACCTTAAATGCTCACTTAAGAAATGGTATCAGTGGTGTGTTTATTGCTGCTTAGCCTACTGATCAGTACTTCAGTACAGTGCAGCGGCACAGACCTTTGGGATTCTTCTTTGATTAGGTCTCAATGAGAATTTTAAACAACCACAAAATCAAATCCTCCGAGGAAGACTTTTCTGTTTTAATATTTGTCTGCTTTTGCTTAATAGCACAGATCTTAAAAGATGGAGAACTAAATACGTGGAAGCTAATTATGGTAATCCTGTTGCCAGGGTCTCTTTGCATTGGGTGGCAAACTATCAACTACATGGATCTGAGGGAAAAGGTCAAGGGATTGACACATGACATCCAAAATCAGTGGTGCTTCTGAAGATCACTGCATATTTATATTTATATGAGCATATATAATTGGTTATATATATATATATAACCAATATATTTATATTGGTTACATTATGATAATGTAATTTCAAGAAATTCTTGAAGGTAATATAGGGACTTGAATTTGAAAGTCTTCTGTGCTGTAACTGTACTGCACCATCTTTTTTGTTTCTGGCCACAACATCATATGTACCTGGATCTATAATGCTGGGCTGTAATGTAACAGTGTTGTAGCAGTTCAACTAATTTTCAATTAGTTCTGTGTTAACGACTTTCATAGATATGCAGCTTGTTCTTTGAGAGAGGTTCTTTTCTGTTTTTTGGGTTTGTTTTTTAACCCATTTTATTAAAGCTGTAACTTAGTTACAAGCTTAGGCACAGACCAACTCTTTATCATGGTTTAGAGGGATTTATACATTAATTAACATTGAGGATTTCTGAGTGCCAATTTTGTCTGCAGCCCCATGATTAACTGCCTTCTAGATAGCCAGAGAAAACTGACTCAGGGATTTGATACTTCACTAAAGCAAAGGGAAAAATACCCCTTTAAATCCTGGCATATTTGTTACATAGGAATGGAGCATAAACATGACCATATTAATAAAAAATATAGTTCTCTGCCTTTAAAAGTAATTTAGACTTTGAGACAGTTGTTTCATTTAAAACATCCATGCACTCGGGGGCAGAACTGAGAGCAAAGAGCAGTAGAGAATTATCACTGTAATCTGCAGGAGAGTTTCTTAGGTTTCATGTACTTTACAGGAGGGTTGTGGACCATTTTCAGTGTAAATCGTTATGGCTAAATGGACACAGTGTCTTGCAGTGTTGAAGTTTCAGGAAGGATTTCAGCAATGTGCTTTGTTCTGTGTTGACGTGTTGCCTTTTTGGAAGAGAAAGTAAAATAAATGTTTTGAACTCTCAGTTTAAATGCAGGGTTTTTTTTAAATGTATTTTTTTAGCTGGGTACACAGACCAAGAGAGTTTAGTGTTGCTCTTTGGGAAGCTGCTGCAGACATCAGGTGCTTTGGTACTATCAATCAGCAACGGTCTGCCAGAAAACATCAGCACTTTCTTTCATAGTTACCTTTTATATTTGTTCTGTCTCTCAAGTAAATTAAAAAGTTAAGGTGCAGGAAGAAAGTTCTAAAGAGTTTTTCTAAGCTGGTGATTATTTACTGGAGAAGTACAAACATCGAGTGTGTATGGAAAGGTGCATAGAAAATGACTTTATGCTTCCTTCTCTCACACTTGAGAATTAGCCCTAGTATATGCATGCAATTAATGTGTTTTATCAGCTACTGCTTTAACTTCTGCTTTTTGGCTTTAAATTCAAAAGGTATACTTAAAATAGTAACATTTATTGCTGTATAATTTTTGAAAGAAGCAAAATTATTGAACTACAGCATTCACAGTCATATGTGTGTGACATGATTAGACACAGCAGATTCAGTAAATCTTAGTATTCCAACCGCCCCAAATAACAAATTTGTAGGCCTGCCAGTTGAGCTGTATTAGTTTCCTGGAACAGAACAAGGTGCATGGGAAAGGGCTGGCTGCTTTATTTTATTTCTTTTTTTTTTCTAGGGAGCAGGGACAAACTTCTAACCTCGTTGGGCTGCTCTTTCAACCTAATGATGTTCCAGCATTTTGAGTCCTTCAAATTCAAGCTATGGCTGGATCTAGTTCAAAGAAAGCAGTTATGTTGTATGCATTTGTCTGGTCTGGAGCCTGACATATGGGATGTGTTAAACTGAGGTCTAAGTGCAATGATGATATCACCAGCACAGTGCAATAATATCAATGTCAGAAGCGTGGACTAGTGACTTGCTGAATTTTGGAGCTTCACAGCGCCTCATGTCCCTGTATTTTTTTTAACCCTTTTTTTAGAAGAAGTGACATCTTCCTGAGGTAGATTTATATTGCCCTTGTCCTTAGCGGTGCTTCTGCTCAGCAGTGGTGCTGTCAGTCACTGAGGAGGGACTGACTTTTCTCTGTCATTTGTGCTTTATTCACAAGGTATTTTTCACTCGCTTCTGTCATCACGCTTCTTGCCTTTTGTGCTTTGTTACCCCATGAACGAGTCTTCCATTCATATTGTATAATTAACGACCTCTACTTGAACTTTCTTCCTCTCCTTCCATGTATATTTTTTGACTTTTCCACTGTGACAGAAAGTAGGAAAGGAAACGACATATTGCAAACTCAGAAAGAATTATAGTCTTAACTTCTAGCAAAGAAGTGTGTGTTTTGGCTCTTGAAAATGAGAACAGAGTTTCATACCAAGGGGAGGCAAAATATCAAGTGTGTTTCTGCAAAATGTATCAAAACTGTGCAAATTGAACTGGTTCTTCTAAGGCATTGAGCCCTCTTGGGTGTCAGTGCCTGTATTTGCTGCTTCTCCTTTTGCCTTTCAAAGAGCTTTCAAAGAGTAGTAGGATTAACTCCAAGAGTCACAGAGCTGCTACTCTAGTCTAAAATATCATAGTTTGTATTTGTGTCTAAGTAAGGCTTGCAGGTTTTTTTGGTCAAACTTTTGGTTTTTACCATTGCTCACTGAACACATGGGTGAAAGAATAACAGCGGCTTGAAAATGCAGCCCCAGAGAAGCGGTTGGTGTTTACAGAAGTTTGCAGACCCTGCTCTGTTCTGTGCATCCCCCTCGCTGCCAGAGCCCTCTGCAGTCCTCACCTGCCCTCCATTCCTTTCAATGGGACGTCTCAAGGGGCACATTTTGCAGGCTCCAGTAACTCTCCCTGTATCCCAGAAAGTTCTAGATGGACCTTTTTTTCCAGCATTGCCATTGTTGGCTTCGCTCTCAGCCAAACTCTGACACGGGTCTTGATAGTGCTGTAGTCCTTGCACGTTGGAATTGCCAGCAAATGCATCGCCTTTCATGTCTGTGGGCTTGAGGGATCAAAGGCAGGAAACTTCATTTGGTAGATGCAAAATTCCTTCCATGCTGCTTATTCTTTAAAAGATTTCCCTGAAAAAAGGACTGAAATTCTTGATGATCATATGACAGTTGGCAATACTGAAGCAGGTTTTGTGCAAATATGTTGTCCTAATACATTGCTGGTAGCCTTTAGTGGTATGCTGCTGTCTTTGGAGGTGAAATTTTGAGCCTGTGGCTTCATTTGTGACATGCAGAAATGAGCAGATCAAGCCCCTTCCTCCTCAGTTACCTTCCTGGCAGAGTGGCACGTTCCTTCTGTCAAATAACGCTAGGAAGATTGTAAATTTGTTACAGAACTTTTTTACTTGCTCCCCATCAAATTCCTCCACCCACTGGAGACAGTTGCTGGTGTAAAATATATAAGTTCTTTTTCTGGCTGTAGGGTATTTGCAATTCTGTCATTTTCTCTAACCTAAAAATCTCAGGCTCTGTTATTGTTTGTTATGGAATGCAGCACTTGAAGTAGAATAATGCTATCTATATAACATCAGGAAACATTATGCAAAATTAGGAAACTGGTTTCCTCCCTACTGTCCAGCTCTAGAAACTGGTTTCCTCCCTACTGTCCAGCTCTAGAAACTGGTGAGTATTGTGTAATTCAGAGGAAAGTGGTACCTTCTCTCTCAATACTGTTCTTTCGATAACCGAGTAAGGAGGAAACAGGCACAACCTGATCACAGTATTCGAACTTGTAATGGGCTAAAACATGGAGTGTGGGAAGCTTTTCTTATATGGAATTATATGCTGTCCATCCCCTAAGAAATGTTTTTTTGAGAAAATTGCCTATTAAAGTTACATTTAGATACTTGAAATGTTCGAAATTATCCTCAAACCCTATAGGAATTCATGACCATGTATGGTTTTATGGGAAGATTAGTGAAAAAGGCATTTGCTAGAACTGGTAATGGAAACTGGCTAATCTCAGTGGGGTGTGTAAATTATTTGTTACACACTGTGTCTTTTAGACTAACTTTATAAAGTAGGATGATATGGTGTCTGTATTCTATCAGGTTTTAAAGATTTCTGTACAACATGTTATTCTGTTTAATATCTCACTGTTGTTTATTCCATTTTAGGGAACTTTCTACAATTCTATTAAGTACAACAAGGAGAAACATAAGCAAATAGTGGGTGTACAGAAGTAACAAAACCTAAATGTTTTATGCAGAAAAGATTCAACAAGTATCTCCTATCTACGAAGAGAACGAATCAAATTTTCACATTCTGTGACATTGCAGTACAATCTTGGATAAACCACACATGCTATTTTAACAAAAAAATAATTGAATGATACTATTTGCACTGATCTGATGATGTGGAAATAAAATATTGAAAGGAATGCCTTTATTGTTTCCTTTATTCTTTGGGTTTTGCTGCACTGAATGGATTTACTAAAACCAATAAAAGGCTTTATTCACAAAGCCATGACTACAGGATTAAAGAAGCCTTATAGGCAAATCTTGTTGATATGAAACGAGTAAGACCAAGGGCACTAACTGGGTTTCATAGTAAGCATAAGATTTTAGAAGTTGAGAAGGGAAATACAGCCACAGAAATCCTGTTATCCTCATTGGGTTGTATGATTAAACTGCTGGGATCATACTGAAAGGGTACAGCTGTACTACAGTACAGCTGCTTGGATGTGAATCAGGGGTCCAGTTCTGTCATTCTTACTGGTGTTGAGTAGCGTTTTACTTTGCCAATAGTTCTTTTGACGCTTAAGAAGATAATTATGGCCAGTGTAAGAATGGCACAACTGAACTGCATGTTAATGGGAGACAAATACTGCAACTAATGCAGGCTGATTAACAGGAAGTTTATTTGGCAAAGGCATTTAAAATGTCAATTTTGCTATGACCGGTAAGTTCCTATTAAATCACAAAACAGATTCCAGTCCCACTGAAATCAAGGGAAGTTTTCCTGTTGACTTCAGTGATACAAAGATTTGGACCTCCGTTGGATTTATCTTCCAATTTAAGATCATTTTTCTGATGCTTACTAAATGTTCCCCAGTGTTTATACATGAAAATGTGTTGCCAATTCAAATAGCGTTGTCTTGTACTGTAAAAACTAAAATAAAATATTTGTTTTGGCATCTTTGTAAGTGGAATTTTTGTCATGTGTTTAGAACTTATTCTACACTGCTTGCTGCACGTAGGAAATGTTCCCTGCTCTTCTAAAAACATTTTTAGTACACGTTTAAGACATTAACTGTAACTTTATGGATTGAGTTTCTTGCTCGGTGGATTTATGCTACAGAACTAATCTAACTCTTAATTAGTACCAATTGTTTGAAATCCTTCTGCACATCAGATTGGTTTTGCCTGTGAGACTATAATTTTGTCTTTAATGAAAAGATTGTCAATAATAATATGATGTTAAAGTTTTAAATTGCTAACCATGTGACTTATTCCCTCCCTTACAGGAGAGCTGCTTGTGAGCTAATGCAAGCACCTTTTTGATTATTTCTCACTGAATTATTTCTTTTATTCACTGAGCATCTCTGCTCAAGATTAGTTCATTTCTAACTATGTACTCGGTGATTCCTGTTAGTACCACCTTAGGTGTTGGTATCCTTTGTCAACTAATTTATGTAGTGGATCCTGAAAAAAATGACGATAAAAGTTGGGCTGCAGCTTACTTCGTTAATCTGCAATCTTTTTACTGTGTTCAGAGACATCATTTTCATCCCTAAATGGTTTGTGATAGAAGATACCTTTTCTACCAACATGCTTTGCTTTAACTCACCTACTTCCCTCCTTATTCTATAGTCAATCTGGTGGGGAGTTTGGTATTTTTATACTTCAAACATAAGCTCTTGTTTGGTCTTTTTGTGTAACAACACTAATTCGTTTTCCCTTCCTACAATATGAACCCACTATTTTGGCAGCCTTACTTTTACAGTCACGCAGCCACCTCTGTGGGATGTGGCAATTCTGTCTGACATTAGGAACACCTCTTTCTTTCTCTTACTTCCCTTCTTGTCATTCTCTCGAACTAAATATGGCACTTATGTTTAGGCTTCTCAATTTCTTAAGAATTCCTGAAAACCTTCTAGTTGGCTTACCTTGAACTTTGATCTCTACTCCTGTTTCCTCTGATTTCCCCATTGGTTAGCTGAGCCTTAGAGGCTATTAATTTGCATCTCTGCTAATTCTCAACAGGTCTTTTCTGTTGCTTTTTAAATGCTCTTTTATTTTTGTATATTTTTTCCATATATCTGTAAGACTAAATCTTCATGTGGTGCTAGTTCTCACAGATTGTGAATTTGAATCTGAGGTCTTTGAGTTTTACCTTTGCTGTATTGAGTGCCACCCACTCTGGTTTAATGCAACATATTCAACTGACCTACAGTTTTACTCTAGACTCCCAGAGTGAGATTCATTTCTAACTTTAGAAGTCTACGATGGCAGATAAAGAAGGTTTTCTACAGAGTTGTTGAAATGTCTAGAAAGACCTGCTTTTCTATGATGACTGTAAAAGGGGTCTTGATAACAATTTTGGATGTCTGCATCCCTGGGTAGCTCTCTCTGCATTGTCTGTGCCTCAGGTTAAGTGTCATGAACTGTATACTGTATATGTATATTCTTGAGAATGAAAATGAACTGCTGGTTTGACTGTAGTATCGTATTTTTAGAAGAAACATTTCTTTTTTTTTATGTATCTCCCAACAGTAATTTTGAACAGATTAATGAAAAAACTAAGTTGATAATGGTGGTTGAGATACCATCCCTGAAGGGTAAAAGATGGGTTGACATAGTGCTTAGTGACATGGTTTAGTGATGGTTTTTATCAGAGTTAGGTTGACGGTTGGACTAGGTGATCTTAAAGGTCACTTCCAACCTAAACAATTCTATGATTCTATTACTGAATTCAGAACAAATATGTTTAGAGGTTTTGCTTATTTCTCTCTTTGCCCATGGAAGGAAGCTTTAAGTCTTAAGCTTAGTAGTAGGAGGAAGATATACATTTATTGAGTTACAATTTTATTATTGAATTAAAATTATAATTTTCATTTTAATGATTTACAGGAAGCCTGTTTACCTGTAAAACTCCAGCAATTGCTGATATTGTGATACTGGTAGATGGTTCTTGGAGTATTGGCAGGTTCAACTTCAGACTTGTTCGACTGTTCCTGGAAAATCTGGTTTCTGCTTTCAATGTGGGATCTGAGAAAACAAGAGTAGGTAAGGTGCTGTATTTTTCTTAATGTTTCTGAGCAATGTAAAGATTTCATGATTTCAGGATAGCTAACAGCTTAATGCTACTTATTCGTGCAAGATTCATCGTCACCTGGAACTAGCACTACTATCATAAAAGTAACGCTGCTTGAATGTTTGTAGTATTAATTCCTCACAGTTTACTGTGACACTCAGCTTAAGTAAACTCTAATGCAATGTCAGTGGAAAATTAAAAAACAGTGGAAGCAGTCCTACTGACTTCAGTCAGGATTAGGTCAAACACTTGCAGTTTAATTTTCAGAGGAAGAGCGTGCCAATGGATGGCTTCTCTCATGCTTTAAACTGGCTCAAATGCTGTATTTCTGTTCTGCTACTTATATTTTAGTCTGATCAAAAGCACATTAAATAAAATCATTCTTCTTCAAAACCCAATTTCTTGGAATCTTACTAAACTCTGAAAAAGTTGTGTACTCTTCGTTTACTTTCCTTAGCACTTGAAAGAAGGGCTTTGAAAATAAATTGAGACGTTGCCACTAAGAACGACTTCATACTATTTTTTTGGCATCAAGCAATGCAGTTTTTCTAGTATGGTAGTGAAGCTACTTATGGTAAGCTTACTATGGTAAGCTGTTGGTAACCAAGTACATAAAGTGTAAATACTTAAAAAAGCATGCTTTATTGCCTGATGGATTACCTTAATTTCTGGTTCTTTAGGTCTTGCACAGTACAGTGGTGATCCCCGAATTGAATGGCATTTGAATGCCTATGGCACAAAAGATGCTGTTTTGGATGCAGTCCGTAATCTGCCATATAAGGGAGGAAATACATTAACAGGTACAGTGTATGTTTTAGCTTTTGCCTTTTATTAAAAAACATATTCTGCTGCACAAACTAAGAACTGTTTGTGCTTACTATGACAGGTAAAAAGGATAGGGCTTTTGCAGCTTGCTAATTGCTTTATCCAGTCTCAGTGAAGTCTTCTCTGACGTGCTTGTCTCATTGGCTTCACGGAGCGTTTCTGGTCAGGACAGGGTCACATAAAGCAAAGTGTACACGAACTCTCCGTGCTGGAGGTAAAATCTTTTACCTGCTAGGAAGAAAATGCAAAATCCATTCATAATGTTCATGCACAGACCTTTATTCTGGAGAGGGAAAGAATGTTGTTTTAATATCTGACAACTGGCAAGAGCTGCTTTTCAAGTGATCACCTGGGGCTTTCAGATTTCCATTGACCTTTTAGTAGTTAGAGCACTGAAGCCCTAGAAGACACTTAGTGATGGATAAATGGGGGATGCCTGTCAACCTGGGAAAAATACAGTCTCTGAATACAACTCCAGTATCATCAAAGCAGCAGTCAGTAATATTGGCTGCCTTGCCAGGAGAATGATATATCCAAAGACCCAGACATGGCTTTGAGTAAATTGCTGCTGGGGTTTTTTTTCCTTTGTTTTTTTTTTTTTTTTTTTTTTTTCCCTTTGTTTTTTTTTTTTTTTGGCAGGGGGTAGAAGGGAGAAAGAATGTGAAAGAGTCTCTTTCTCTGCTGCAACAGCCTTTATTTGGGTAGAAGGGAGAGATTGCAGTGGGACAAAGGTCAGAAGGACTCTAGTATGATTCTAGGAATGAGATTACTGTGAGGTAGCAAGTAGTAAATTATCATGATTATTTTATATGGGCGTTAGAAGAAGGTGAGTTAGGAATATTTGTTGTGGGAGACAAGAGTTTTCAGACAGGATCTCGTTGTGACGTGTAAGTTTGTCCTGAGGAGTTGTTCTTCTTCCTTCCCTTTAAAGAATTAGCAGTTACTAAAATCAGATTCTCACTAAGCTTTATCTAAGCTTTTCTTCAGCTTGTAAATTGGAAAGAACAAACAAACAAGCAAATTAAAGTAAGATTGCATGCAGCATGGGGATTTACTGAGCTATCCAGAGCATGTGCTTTCAATGTAGGTAGAAGGAGAGGGGACTTCCTATTCTACAGGATATAGAATATTCCTATTTGTAGAGTAAGGAAGAAAAGATGATGCATTCACAAGACAATCAATTTAGGTTTCCATAGCCAGTTTATTTTATTATTTTTATATTTGATTGATCAAAAAGCTGCTAAAGATGAATGTCATCTTCTCTGTAGTTTAGAACGCTTGTTGGAATTAAATCTTTCAGTAAATAAATTCTTCTTTTATACTTATCCCTCATTAAAAGGTGTCTCAGGATTTTTAAAATGATGGAAAGGCAAACACTGTGATATTAGCAAAATTAATGGAAATTTTTCCCTCTTAGAGTCTTTTAAAATGTTTCCTTTTTTAGGTCTTGCCTTAACTTATATTTTGGAAAACAGCTTTAAGCCTGAAGCAGGTGCACGACCTGGAGTGTCTAAAATTGGTATACTCATCACTGATGGAAAGTCCCAAGACGATGTTATCCCTCCTGCTAAAAACTTACGAGATGCTGGCATTGAGCTGTTTGCTATTGGTGTGTATTCTGCCATATCCATATACTGTGTGCCATTATACTCTGGTGTATTTGTATCTGTTGCCCTCCATATTAAGGAATTGTTCTTTTCTGTATCGTCATTAATTTAAATCTTCTTTAATATATTCTCCAATCCATTGCTGCTATAACTGGAATTTAGCAGGATACATGGATACTACATTATCAGGAGACAGCTGAAAAAATGCCAGTTATGCTGGCAAAAATTAACGTCTTGAAGTAACATCTTAACGACAAAGCAATCTGTTGTTGGTCATTAAAACAAATAGAAAGAATTGGATTTCACTAATTTTTTATCAATCCCTATGCATGCAAGACTTTTTTCTTTTTTTGTTGCAAATATTTTCTTTACTTTTCTTTCCAATGAAAGGTGTAAAGAATGCAGATATAAATGAACTCAAAGAGATTGCCTCTGAACCCGACAGCACACATGTCTACAACGTTGCTGACTTTAACTTCATGCATACCATTGTTGAAGGTCTTACCAGAACAGTGTGCTCACGAGTAGAGGAACAGGAAAAGGAAATCAAAGGTGATTAAGAAACAACATCTAATGTAACTTAATATGAACTTAGAGCTACAAATCCTATTGCAAATACCTGCAGTTCTACGCTGGCTTTTGGCACTTGACTCATGCTGTAGATTCTTTTGCTCACAAGAAAGCACATTGTCAGGGAAATTATCTTCTTAGGTGTGTTTTGTTCTTGCTTTGATCTCTTTGATCTTTTGGTCTCTGTCTTTGATAGTGGTAAATATTATGGTGTTTGGTAGTACCAAAAATACAAAAATATACATTCATTCTGCTGTAATTATTTCCAAGTGGTGGGTAAGGAAAAATATTTATAATACAAAGGTTTGGAGACGAATTGCTTTAACAGCTGCACATGGAATTGTTACATTTGTGCTGTGATTTCCATCTCCTAACTTACTGGTTTTATTGTCTCGTAAGTTTTCAAAATTTTCAACTGTTAAGATTTTGTCCCTTCCTGATGATTGATTTTTTTTCTATTTCTTATTTAATACATAAAAAATATATTTCAGAGCATAAGAAAGATGGTGAAGAAAAATGTTCATATATAAAAAAGCCTTCTCTGACTACAATATTTTTTTTTGCTTTTCTGAACAAAAGAAATGGATACGAAAAAATGTTGCACTTTGTCAGAGAAACAGTCCCACCTGAGGGAAGTCTTTCTGAAAGGCTTCAGTGGATTTTGTTTGTATTGCTTCATTTGTGATTCTGTAATATCACAGAAATGCTGA
This sequence comes from Numenius arquata, assembly GCF_964106895.1. Lineage (NCBI taxonomy): Eukaryota > Metazoa > Chordata > Aves > Charadriiformes > Scolopacidae > Numenius > Numenius arquata. The sequence continues at coordinate 63,959,387 of NC_133578.1, forward strand.
GTGATTTTTCAATAAGCTTGTCATACATATCAGTAAGGAGGGTTGTCTTCACACATACTTCTACCTGTGCAGTGAAAAAGTGTGTATTAGTAAGGCTTCACCCCATCTTTTTCCTCTTTTATTCACCTGCAAACTGGAAGAAGCACAGACTATTAGCTATGTCTTGTGGGGGGAGTAACCAGTCAGTTGGGAAATTGAGTGGGAGAGGATGGAAAAAACATAGAGAGATGAGACATCTTTGTGGAAAGGAATGATTTCCAGAGAAGAAGACCATTCCCTACATCTCTTCAATCTGCTGACAGGCAGCATATCAGTTTCCAACCTGCAGAGGAGCACAGGAGATCACAGCTGTATATATACTTGGATGGTTTTTGCGACTGGGAGGAAAAGAACCTGAAATAGAAAACCAGAAAGAAAGGGCTTGAAAGAGCGATGGGAGGATGGACAGGAAAGCTTAGTTTTGTATTTTTGTTTCTTTCATATAAAAGTTTATGAAAGACCAGGACGGCTTAGTTCCAGTGAAAACTGCATGTGCAGTACTCATTCTTATTATTAGTTCTTTGTTTACATTGAAAATGACCTAAATAGACGTGGAGTAACCAATTATTTGATTTTCTGATGAGGGGTGATCTTTAGAGCTTCAGCAAATACAACAAACCAAATAATTATTTTGCAGAGGGGAATTAAAAATCTGTGTTGTCTCTAACCTAGGAACAATTGTTGCTTCACTTGGGGCTCCTTCAGATTTGGTCACATCCGAGGTAACAGCTAGAGGATTCCGGGTTAGCTGGACACATGCACCAGGCAAAGTGGAAAAATACAGGGTCGTGTACTACCCCACTCGAGGAGGACAACCAGAAGAGGTAATAGGAGGAAAAGTTTCCCAGAATTTTTTAATACAACAGCAAGAACTAACCAGACAGAAAATCCCTGAAATTCCCTATGTGGGCTCTGAAGCCCACTGCAGAAAGGGGATATGGTCACATTGGATGGTGGTGAAGGTTGGGTAGTAGCCAGGCTGCTTTTCTGTCATGTAATTCAAAATAAATGTGCTCTAACAATGAGCACTTTTTGGGGGTGGGATGAACTACTTGCATTTTTGCTTACACTCACAGTTACTTGAACCAATTCTATAGACTTCCCCTGCAGCATTCTGCTTACAAGAACAGAAGAGGTAGGAGCTGATAGTAAGTCAGATCTTCAATTCTAAGAAAAAGTAATTCATAAAAGGAAGATTATATGGGTGTATATTTTTGGGACGTCTACAACTGGTCATTGAAAATTTGGAGAGAGGTGTTTATTTGAATAGGACAGGCATTTTGGAGGCAGGAAAAATGCAGTAGAACAAACTTTTGGCTTCAGCTGACAACTTACAAAATCGAAGGGAAAGGCAGAAGAGCAAGAGGATTTAACTAAGGATATAACTTTTTCTTTTTGTACTAGAAACTTGTTCAGAGTGGATATATATTAATGCCAATTTGAAGTACTGTGTGTGTACATATGTAGTACTAAAGGAATATTTATGATAATGCAGTATTTACATCAAAAAGTGCCCAATATGCACTCTTAAACTGTATTTTGTACACTTTATTTATCTAAGCAATTCCTCTGTTCTGAATGGCTATTTACATCAGTAAAATATTTTGATTTATGGTTGCTGTTCTTTTTTCAGACACCTCACTGTACCTATAGGTAGAAAAAGCAAATTTGATTTATGAATTGAACTGTAGAACATTGATTCTTAGATGCCAGTGTAAAAACTGCCAGAAAGAGGGATTGATTGATTAGATGGTAATATAGTTAGTTTGCTTTATGTGTAGTTGAATTTTCTTCTAAACAGGTTGTGGTAGATGGAAGCTTATCGACAGCAGTGCTGAAAAACCTAATGTCTTTGACTGAATACCAGATAGCTGTGTTTGCAATATACTCAAATGCTGCTAGTGAGGGCCTCCGTGGAACTGAAACTACACGTGAGTATCCTTATCATGTTTGTTACACATTTGACTGTTTGCATTCAATCATACTGTGTAAGCATTAGTCTTTGTGAAAAAAAAAATGCAGAAGAAAGTTTTCAATTTACCTTCTTTTAATGCATTTGCCTTATATTAATTTCTGTTTTAATTAATTCTGGGCTAAATTCCCAAGTCCAAATGCTCTGTGGATATTTAAACACTGAGAAAGGTTTTATCTCTGGGCTGAACTTTGAAGTCGATTGTATTGAACCCCAAATTAGAACATTCCTACACTTTGAGTGTGGAGCCAAGCTTTATAAATAAGGCTTGTGGCTGAAGATGATCTCATGAGGGGAGGATTAGGTGGGACCAGAAATACCTGCACGTGATTCTCACCAGTTCCAAAGATATCAAGGTAACTTCTGTAAGTTCCTTTCTCAATGATTCAGTTATTTTTTGTCTGTAAAATGGTGACTTGGGATATTGTTAGAAAGAATATATGTTTACAGTTTTGGGTTCTACAATGAAAACTGTGCTAGTATCTGAGATAATGTGCTGCTATTGATCATATCAATTCTATGCATTTGTATACAAAATACATTTACTTTTTTAGTAAATATGACAGATATTAGGAATGGAAGTAAAGAGTAAGGACCCCAACTCTGGATTTCAGGATAGCAGTCATCAATCTTTTCAGAGGCGTGCTTGGAAGAACCCCAAGGGATGTGGTCCTGGGGAGGAGAGGGATCCAGAAGACCAGCTTCATACCCAAAGATCACATCCTACAAGCTCAAGAAAGATCCATGCTGACAAGTAGGAAATGAAGTAAAGGTGACAGGAGGCTGGCATGAGTAAGCAAGGAACTCCTAACAGAACTCATCGACGTAAAAAGAAAGTCTCTAAGAGATGGAAGAAGAGGCAGATGACCCAGGAGAAGTATCGAGTGGCTGTCTGATCTTGCAGGGGTAAGTTTAGGAAAGCCAAGGCCAACCTGGAGCTGAATCTGGCAAGGGATGTGAAGAGCAACAAGAATAGACTCTACAAGTACGTAAACTGAAAGGAAGGCTGAAGAAAACATGGGCCTGCTCCTGAACGGGACAAGGGGCCTGGTGACAAACTAAGTGGAAAACACTGAGCTACTCAATGGCTTCTTTGACTCAGCCTTTACAGGTTAAAATGGCCTTCAGAAATCCCAGGCTGCTGAGATCAGTGGGAAAGTCTGGAGAAAAGAAGACTTAGCCACATTTGAGGTGTACCACTATAGGGAGCACTTAAGCAAACTGGATATACATAAGTCTGTGGAACAGAATGGGCTACAGCTGTGAGTGCTGAAGGAGCTGGTTTATGTCATTGTGAGGATGAGGACAGTCTTGATTATTCTTAATTGGTCATGGTGTCTGGTAGAAGTTCCTGAACACTGGAAGAAAGCAAATGTCAGTCCTTTGTGAAGCAGGATCTGGGAACTACAGGCTGGTTCATTGTCACCTCAGTTCCCAGGAAGGTGATGGGGTAACTACTCCTTGAAACCCTTTTCCAAACATATGAAGGACAGGGAGGTGATTGGAATTAGTCATCATGGATATATGAAGGGGAAAACATGTTTGTCCACATGCAGTTCAACAAAGAGAAGTGCAAAGTCCTGCCCCTGGGGAGGAATAACTCCATGCATCAGTGCTAGGTGGTGACCATCTGGAGGGCAGTTCTGCAGAGAAGGACCTGGAGGTCTTGGTAAACAACAAGCTGACTGTGAACCAGCAATGTACCCTTGTCACAAACAAGGCCACAAGCCTCCTGGCTTGCATTAGAAAAAGATTGCCAGCAGCTTGAGGGAGGCGATTCTTGCCCTCTGCTTGGCACTGATGAGGCCACACCTGGATGCTTGGTCACAAGCCACAGAGATGATTATGGCATTGGAGCATCTTTCATAAGAGGAGAGGCTGAGACAGCTATGGCTGTTCAGCCTGGAAGAGAGAAGGCTCAGGGTGATCTTAACAATGTGTAAAAATCTCTGATGGGGGGGAATGAAGCAGAGGGAGCCAGACTCTTCTCAGGGATGCTCACTGACAGGACAAGAGTCAATGAGCACAAATCAAAAAATGAAATGAAATCTGAACAGAAGAAGACACAATTTTATTGTGATGGTGGTCAAACATGGGAGTGGGTTGTCCAGAGAGGTTGTGGAGTCTGCATCTCTGGAAATATTTAAAACCCAACTGGACACGGTTTTGAGCAGCCTGCTCTAGCTGACCCTGACTGAACAGTGAAGTGAGACTAGATGATCTCAAGAGGTGCCTTTCACGCTCAATGGTGCTTTGATTCTGTTTCAGTACTAATCTTCCCAATCTGAGAAGAAAATAAAATAGGATCACATAAAATTATTTGAGATTTCTATTTTAGTCTAAGTCTCCCAAAATGTCATCTCCAGCCATGTTATACCCCATAACACGGTGTTAGGACCTGTTTAATTTATTGAGCAGAGAGAACAGTCACATACTGAGCCAAGAGGATTGTTTTGTGTTGCACCTGGTATTCCTTTGAAGTCGCCTTAGTCAAGTTCTGACAGAGCCCAGCCCTGCTGGCTTTCTGAGATCCGATCAGATCACACCCCAAGGTCATGCAGCATCAAGCATCTTATGCAGCTGTCTTTGATAGTGTGTTGGAAGTAATACTCTGACATGTGCAAGTGTTAATCACTTCACACGATAAAATACCTGCAGTTTGAAAGTATTTTTTTACTACCCTAATGGAGAACTATGGAAAATTGTAGTTTACATTCCTGCCTTTGTGTGAGATACTGACAGATTAAAATAGCCACCGATCATATTTGTTCATGTAGAACATTGAAAATAGGTTACAGGTATGTGAAATCTAAATAGACACATTCAATATGCATACCGTGCAGATAATTAGAAAGGTTTCTGATTTAATAATCACTTCTAACTTGAAATAAGTATGAAATGTGTTCTCATTTTAATTTACTGCAAATATACTTTCACCTGTTTTAGTTTATTCCAGTTGGATTTTAGTAGGTTTAATTTATCCCTGTGTTAGCAGAGCATTAGGATACTCTGATAACTGTCCAAGATGCAAATCAGCATTATCTACTGGATATTTATATTTGAGATTCTGAGCTCTTCTGCTGAAAATTCCATTAGAAAACACCACTTTTTTAAATTTCCAGTCACCTCTTCGTTAGTTATTATTTATATTGCCAGAGTATCTAGGAGTTCCCGTTGAGAATTAACATATGACTCTGTGATCCCGGGGCAGTTTGAATAGGAACAAGACAATGTGGTAGAAAGCGCCTTCAGAATATCTCATCATGTAGTTTCTTTCTGTAGGTATCAGGTCTGAGTGGAGTCCTGAGGGAGGAGACTGAAGTACCTTTTAGAATGTTTATGGGGTATTTTCTCCATATAATTAGAGGAATTGTAGGAATTCATGGGAATATAAATCAACACATCAACAAGGGTTTAAATAGGATGGAAGTAAAAAGATTTGGAAGTGAAGATAGATGGGTAACCTGGAAGCGGAAACCTAAAGAAAGTCCCGGGTTGAAGTTTTGCCCATGTTTACAGACCTGAACAACAGCTTGAGTGAACGACCTCAACGAACAACAGAGGACCAGGCTGGCATGTTTTGTATATGGGAAGTTAAAAGCTCTGTTAGAGCTTGTTGAAGATAATGTAATAGATATACTACTCCTTGGAGATGTCAGCTAGACAGGCTGCAGTTTTTATTTGGACAAGGAGATTAGAGAAGCTCTCTGAAGCTTTGTAATTAGAATTGGTAGCTGAATCTGTGTTTGCAGATCAGATTCTTAGGAACATGTAAAGCAGAGCTTTGTAGAGGCTCAACATCCAGCCTGTTACAGTCTCTGAGTTCCTAATAGGAACAGTTTGATATCAATTAGCAATTGCCTTCTGTTTTTTTCAGACCCTTTGAGTCATTTTATGGACTATTCTCAGTGTAGAAGTTCCAAAGGCGCAGACAACATTCCCTTATATCTCTCAATTACTGGATATTTTGGTGGATCCATGAATGATGTAACAGCAGTGGGGAGACCTTGGAATGTTATTCTGTGAGAGGAAGAAAGTGAGGACAATCAGAGAAGTGCAAATTGCTACTTTAAAGAGTTATAGAAATGCAAAGAAGTATTTGGGAACCCAGATTGGTGCTATGTTCTGGTATCAGTGCGTTAAATTCACAAGTGAACTTCCTAATAGTGTTTGAATTTCACTCAGCCTGCTTAGTTGTACTCCCCAGGTTAGCATTCACCATGATTTGCTATGGATGATGTTGCCCACATTTGCATAATCCCACCGACATAGGCCTGGGAGCCAGTTTGGACAATCCAGGTTTTAAACACATAACAGTTTGTCATCAAAATATTTTGACACGCGCAACTGCTCATTCAGAGTTTCCTCCAGCGTGTCCTGCCTCAAGGCTGTCTCTCCCATGCTCTGGCTTGGGAGCTGTTGCCAGAAAGAGCCACCTCTGGGCACTGCTACTTGTTCCTAATAGTGACTATGCCTGTTCTCTGACAGCAAGTGGTCATCCTCCTGCAGACCGGGGAGAAGGAAGGATGAGATCTGAATGGAGTGATTGGGTGCTTAAAGAATAGAAATCCTCCCACGTGAAATGTTCAAAGCCATTTAGGACAAAGAGCTGAAGTGCTATGTAGGGGGTAACTGCCCTGGCGTTAGAATTGGTTAGGTCATCGTTTTCTCATTTCTCTAATTCTGCATTCTTTTTTCTGCTAATCAGCTCTTCATCGTTGTGGCATCCAGACAGCACTTCCATGCCTAGAGACGGCTGTATTCCTTTGTGTTTCCTGGAGTAAAATAAACTGCTTGAAAAATAGCTGGTTGTTCAAGTGAGACAACTGAAGTGTCTGTTTCTTGTTCCACTGTAGTTGCCTTGCCAATGGCATCGGATCTGCAATTGTATGATGTGTCACAGAGCAGCATGAGAGCAAAGTGGAATGGAGTAGCGGGTGCCACAGGTTACATGATCCTATATGCTCCCCTCACAGAAGGACTGGTAGCAGATGAAAAGGAGGTGATGTATTGAGCTTTCATTTGAATAGCAATTATTCAAAAAATAAATCCTTTAAAGACTAAACTAGTAACCAGCCTTTAACCTCCCACTTGATCAGCAAACACTTTGGATTTTTTTTCCACGACTGCCTTAAGTACTGTGTTACAGACTGTGAATAAAGTGCAAGTACCAGTTGATTATTTTTATAAGTTGTTGCCATAGAAAAGCAACAATTTCAGCTGAATTAAAGTGACTGTTTTGAAATTATATATGAGATGATACTGTATCACCATATAAAACTAACACTCAAAGGAAGGAAAAAATGAAGTAAAACTAAGATATTTTCTAAGTGTGCTATCAGAAGAATATGAAGTTTAGCCTTTGTTCTCATCAGGACCTTTAAAGTAAATAAAATTTGCAGACGTGAGATTTATTGGTTTTCTTTTAGTTTTGTTCAACTTTTATTTTTAAATTTAAAAATTATGCCTTCCATCAAAAGAGATTTTTAGAAAGAAAAGAAGGTGGGACAAGGTAAATTCTGGTCTTCTGTGACTAAAATAGTAAAACCAGTAGACTTTTCTAAGGTTGCTAGCATAGTTCCAATGGAACTTATGGTCTGGGATTTAAAAGTTTTTATGCTCAAGTTTCTGTATGTATAATTAAGATTATGTACAACATCTCTGTTCAAGCAAGAACACTAAAAAGCATGCAGGGGCATGCGAACTAGTGGAGAGTGTAGGAAGCTATTGAAAGCTCGCATAGACTTGTGCTCTATGTTAAATGAGTGGCTGTGAGCACATAATTCTGCTAAAAATGGGGGCTTCCTGAAAACTAGCTGATTCCGGAGGGCTGAGCCTTACCCCAAAGAAAGACCTTTTTTCAGTAAATAAGCCAGTCCATGCTAACGTGGGTCTCAGTAAAGAGGTGGAGGATAATGATGCACACCTTAAATAGCAACAAATCTGAACATCAGTGTGCACAGAAATCAGTTCCTCCTATGACATTTTAGTCCTATGACATTTTAGTCCTATGACCAGAGATGAAACAAGGTGTAGCTGGGAATTAAAAGTTCTTGGTAACTGCATGTTCTACAGAAGACTATTTTGTCATTGCTAATATGACTAACTACTTTTAAACTCCTCTTAACTGTATGTTGGATTTGGCTTTATGACAATTTTATTCTTTTGATTGTTGTGCAGAATTCCAAAATCTTGGGCCAAGTACCGCAGGCACAGTATCAGACAAATGTTCAACAGGGCGTTTGATCACGTGTCTAATTTCCAGTGTGTAAATAGTATTCTTCCCCATTGTGAGCTAATTCGGAAATAACGTGTCTTTTTTATTCATGGTGGTTTTAGATAAAAATTGGGGAGGCCTCAACAGATCTTGAACTGGATGGACTATTGCCAAATACAGAATATACAGTCACAGTTTATGCCATGTTTGGAGAAGAAGCTAGTGATCCGCTTACAGGACAAGAAACTACATGTAGGTAGCACATACCTGTATTCACTCCAATGTTAATAAAACTTCAGAACAGTCTTTGCACACATTAGAGCAGACATCTGATTTTAAAATCTGATTTGAATAGTCCATAGGGCAAAGCCTTAACTGTGCTTAAGTTTCTCAGTGCAAATAATTAATTTGTAGAGGCTGAGAAGGTGAGTTTCTCCAAAACCGTTTGGTTTTGGATTAGGATTGTGAACTCTTCTGCCTTCTTGGTAGTGGTGCTATGGATGTCTCTGGAATGACTGACAGTTTTCTGAACTTGCTGAAGGTGACAGAACGTCACCACGTAGAGCTAAATTGAGACCGCTCTGTTTAGCCTCCTGTAGCCAGAGAACCAGGTGTGTGGGGGAGCGTGCTCAGATGCAGGAGTTCATTCCTCTGGCCCAGTAGTAGTACAGACAGAAAAGAAGGAAAGAGAAGGTTTCTGTCCAAGCCCTGCTGCCTGACATCTGGTAAACCAAGGGCTGGAAAGTGCCTGTGCACTCATGATAGATGTTGTGTTTTTAATAAGCAGTAAGAGTTTTGCCAGCTAAATTCTGTCCTCTGCTAACTGTACACAGAACTATATGTCAGCTCTCTAAATAGCCTCAGCTTTTGGAAGACTAAGGGACTGAAAAGAAGTGATTGTGCTGCTGGGATATTTCTGGGACTGTATTCAGTGACATCTCTATTGCTCCCTGAAGCGAGTGATTGCGTCCTCTTGTTTTGCACTCCTGGCATGAGTAAACTGGTGTGAAAGTGACTTACATTGAATCATAGAATCATAGAATCATAGAATCATAGAATGGCTAGAGTTGGAAAGGACCTTAAAGATCATCTAGTTCCAACCCCCCTGCCATGGGCAGGGACACCTCTCACTAGAGCAGGTTGCTTAAAGCCCCATCCAGCCTGGCCTTGAACACTTCCAGGGATGGGGCATCCACAACTTCCCTGGGCAACCTGTTCCAGTGCCTCACCACCCTCACTGTAAAGAATTTCTTCCTTATATCTAATCTAAATCTCTTCTCTTCCAATTTAAAACCATTGCCCCTTGTCCTGTCACCACTCTTCATGACAAAGAGTCCCTCTTCAGCTCTTCTGTAGGCTCCCTTCAGGTATTGATAGGCTGTTATAAGGTCTCCCCGGAGCCTTCTCTTCTCCAGGCTGAACAACCCCAGCTCTCTCAGTCTGTCTTCATAGGAGAGGTGCTCCATCCCTCTGATCATCCTCGTGGCCCTCCGCTGGACCCGTTCCAACAGGTCCATGTCCTTTCTGTGTTGAGGACTCCAAAGCTGGACACAGTACTCCAGGAGGGGTCTCACGAGCGCAGAGTAGAGGGGCAGAATCACCTCGCGAGACCTGCTGGCCACACTTCTCCTGATGCAGCCCAGGACACGGTTGGCTCTCTGGGCTGCCAGTGCACACTGCCTGCTCATGTTGAGCTTCTCATCCATAAGCACTCCCAAGTCCTTCTCCTCGGGGCTGCTCTCCAGCCATTCTCCACCCAACTTGTATTTGTGCCTGGGGTTGCCACGTCCCAGGTGCAGGACCCTGCACTTGGCTTGGTTGAACTTCATGCAATTTGCACGAGCCCACCTCTCCAGCCTGTCTAGGTCCCTCTGGATGGCATCCCTTCCCTCCAGCGTGTCAACTGCGCCACCGAGCTTGGTGTCATCAGCAAACTTGCTGAGGGTGCACTCTATCCCACTGTCCATGTCACCGACAAAGATGTTAAACAGTACTGGTCCCAGTACCGACCCCTGCGGAACACCACTCGTTACTGGCCGCCACCTGGACATTGAGCCATTGATTGTAACCCTTTGGATGCGGCCATCCAGCCAGTTCCCTATCCACCGAGTGGTCCATCCATCGAATCCATGAGTTTCCAATTTTGAGACCAGGATGTCGTGCGGGACAGTGTCAAATGCTTTGCATAAGTCCAGGTAAATGACGTCAGTCGCTCTGCCCTTGTCTACCAAGTCTGTGGCAGTATTGTAAAAGGCCACCAAATTTGTCAGGCACGATTTGCCCTTGGTGAAGCCATGTTGGCTGTTTCCAATCACTTCTTTATTCTCCATGTGCCTTAGCAAGGATTTCAGGAGGATCTGCTCCATGATCTTGCCAGGCACAGAGGTGAGACTGACCGGCCTGTAGTTTCCCGGGTCTTCTTTGTTTCCTTTTTTGAATATTGGAGTTATGTTCCCTTTTTTCCAGTCAGTGGGAACTTCACCAGACTGCCACGATTTCTCAAATATGATGGAGAGGGGCTTAGCAACTTCGTCCGCCAGTTCTCTCAGGACCCGTGGATGGATTTCATCAGGTCCCATGGACTTATGCACCTTCAGGTTCTTTAAGAGGTCTCGAACCTCGTCTTCTTGTACTGTGGGTGCTTCTTCATTCCCAGAGCCCCTGTTCTTGCCCTCCGTGACTTGGGCAGTGTGGTTAGGGCCCTTGCCAGTGAAGACTGAGGCAAAGAAGTCATTCAGTAGCTCAGCCTTATCCACATCCTGGGTGACCAGGTCTCCCGTTTCCTTCCGGAGGGGACCCACAGCTTCCCTCGTCTTATTTTTATCCCTGATATATCTATAGAAGTTCTTCTTGTTATTTTTCACATCCCTGGCTAGATTTAGTTCTGCCTGGGCTTTCGCTTGCCTGATCAGGTTTCTGGTGACTCGGACAGCTTCTCTGTATTCTTCCCAGTCTACCTTTCCCTGCTTCCACCCTCTATAGGCCTCCTTTTTGGTCCTGAGTTTGTCCAGCAGTTCCTTGTTCATCCACGCCGGCCTACTGGCTATTTTGCCCGATTTCTTCTTTTTTGGGATGCACCTCTCCTGAGCTTGGAGGAGGCAATCCTTAAATACCACCCAGCTTTTTTGGGCCCCTCTCCCTTCCAGTTCTTTTTCCCACGCTACCTTACCAATCAGATCTCTCAGGAGATCAAAGTCTGCTCTTTTGAAGTCCAGGGTAGCCAGCTTGCTGCGCACCCTCCTTGCTGCCTTATGAATCTTGAATTCTATCATCTCATGGTCACTGCAGCCGAGGCTACCCTTGAACTTGACATTCCCGACCAGCCCCTCCTTGTTGGTGAGGACAAGGTCCAGCACTGCTCCTTTCCTCGTTGGTTCCTCTATTATTTGCAGAAGAAAGTTGTCGTCGACACATTCTAAGAACTTCCTGGATTTCCTGTGCTCTGCTGTGTTGTCCTTCCAACAGATGTCGGGGTGGTTGAAGTCCCCCATGAGGACCAGAGCGTGTGAGCGCGATGCTGCCCCTATCTGTTTGTAGAGGGCCACATCCTCGCTGTCACTTTGATCTGGTGGCCTGTAGCAGACTCCTACTGTAACATCACCTGCCCCCGTGCTCCCTTTAATCCTGACCCATAAGCTCTCCGTCTTGTCTTCACCCATCCCCAGGTGAAGCTCCATACATTCCAGCTGGTCCTTGACATAGAGGGCAACACCCCCTCCCCTTCTGCCCAGCCTGTCCTTCCTGAAGAGCTTGTAACCTTCCATTCGAACACTCCAGTCGTAAGAGCCATCCCACCACGTCTCGGTGATGCCAATAATGTCGTAGAATAGATGAGAGAAGCTCAGGCACGTGAGTGCTAAGAAAAAGAAGCGCAATTGCTTGTAAGGTCAGGAACTAATGGTGGAAAAAGCTCTAGGAATGCTGTTTGAACTGGCTCATCTCAGAGAGGACACTTGTAGACAGACAAGCGCCAATAGCAAACTACTGCAACCTGGGCATGTTTGTGGACTTGAAATGAATGTAAAAGAGTCTTAACACTTGGAGAATCAAATCTTTTGACTATTTTTCCCTCTGTCCCTTTCTCCTTCTCTTTGTCTCCGTCGTGATTTTACCCCAGCCAGCAACTAGCAAGAAAGTGAACCCCATCCAAACCCATGACAGTCTCTCACTCCTCCTCCTTCCACCCCATCTTGCTTTTGGTCAATATCTGCTGAATATATGGTTTTCATTTATCCTAAACAGTAGTTTATGTAGTTTATGACTGTGCCAGCCTGAATTCACTTTATGTCATGTGATCTTGGAGGCTGCACAGCTCTAAACCTGGCTGACACATTGGATGGAAGATCACATGCAAATTCCAGATGCATTGGCACAGACTGAGGATTCATGACCGCCGTGTTTGATCACAGAAGCTAGTAACATATGTTAGTCAGCCCATCATCACTACTGTTACCAGACCAGAATAAAAAAAACCTAACTACCCTGCAACCTTCCTTTATTTTTAGGGTGACTCAATGCAGGCAACTCTAACTGGTCTTTAGCACTGTAATATGAAACAAGGTTGATTCTAACCTTCTATATGCAGCTATTCAAATAAGGTCTCTTCTAACAGCCTTCTGATCAGGCGGTGGGGCAATCTGGGAGAAAAGAAAGTTATTGGTGAGCCCACCTGTCCCACATGGTCAGTGTTCAATGGTAGTGTCTTCCCTGTCTGGATTCAGATCTAAGCTACCTTTTTTTTTCTTTTTCTTTTTTTTTTTTTTTTCTTTTTTTTTCTTTTTTTCTTTCAGTGTGGTTATTTCTGGCTTCCAGCTAATGAATATCTACCTAGTATTTTCTTCCTGGAGCATATATCTGCCTGGAGAGTGATCTGCCTAATTTGCAGTAGTATTACATGTAGTATCTGATATTCTGTATTTACTAAATAATATTATTCTACACACTGTATCATCTCAGTTGCTGTAGCGAAACCTTTCTCCGTGCCAAACAGAGGCACGATCAGCAAGCTCATTCTGGGGTGGGGTTTCTTTTTGGGGCAAGGATTTATCCAAGACTCACTGTAAATATCCCGTAACTCTGGCAGCAGGACTGCCTGTCTGGGCGAGAGCAACGTTGTCAGGAGGTTGGTTCCAAAAGGAAAAAAGCTGAGACTGAAGCATTTTGTGGTATGGTCTGGATGGTGAAATGAAATGCATTCCACGACTGACAGAAAGTAGAAAGGAAAGCCAGCATGTGATACTCCCTTCACTAGACTCTGAGGAATATATTGAATGCCAGAAAGTGTGGCAAACTCATCTGATACAATTCCAATGTGTTCCCATCTTCTCTTTCCTCATAGCTAAGTCGACTTGACTGTTCCTAAGCTGATTAGGCGTTTGCTTGCAAATTCTGAGTTAATATATGGCCTGAATAAAGATCCCACATAATATATGGGGGGTTTGTCTTTTGCTTTTCCTTATGTGCTCTTGTGTGAGGGGAAACAGCTTCTGAAGTGCTGATATTTATCTGTCCACATGGATTGGTGGGGGGTGTGTGTGTGAGGGCAGGATGGACAGAGAAGGGTTTCACAAATCTGAGGAAATTAGCAGATGTTGGGCTAATACAGAACCTACTGCTGAGAGTAACAGACAGGACAAAATGCTTTCTCTGGTGTGAAAGAAAAGTGGCTGCAATCTGAGACTCTGTCTTGCATGACCCAATTTTCCTTCAGGTCATGGCAGTCGAGGAATGTATAGTATATAAATATGGCTTAACTGGAATTGCTGTTAGGAAACAGCTTCTTTGTGTAATAAAAGAGGAAAGGTTAAGCAGAGGTAAAAAAATTAGCAATTAGCATCTTTGGAGATCTTCTGAGATATTTCTGTCAGGGACTTCTAGGATTCAGAAAGTTTTTTGCCAAAATACTACTGTCATGAAATGTTTTTGCTGGGATACTCATAGAAAACAAATGCATATAGGATAAAGATCTAGTTGAATTAAACTGATTTACACAAATTTATTGCAAGTATTGTGGAGGTTAGATCTTGCTCTGATATCTGCTATGAACAATAATGTAATTTCTTTCTTTTTCAGTATTAGTTGAGACGCACTTAGCAAGACTGAAAATTCTGTTTCAGCAAAAACTAAGCCATTTTACTTGCCTTTAAGTACTTGTGTAGGTCTTTTGTACGGGTCTTTTTGTTTAGGTCTTTTAATATAAATATAATATTTTAATATAAATATTGGTGATATACATTTTATAATGGAAAATGTGATGTTTCTTTTCAAGACATGAAAAATTTCACAGCTAAAACCTGGCATCAGTTTCATGGTTTTATCTCTTTCCTTTCCAAGTGCCTCTAAGTCCACCAGCAAACTTGAAATTTTCTGATGTTGGACACAGTAGTGCTAAGCTAACGTGGGATCCTGCTTCCAAAAATGTAAACGGCTATCGCATCATGTACGTTAAAACAGATGGAACAGAAACCAATGAGGTAAATTATTTGCTCCTCCCTTCCCCTAACCAATCTCAGACCTCCCGAAACTTCGTAATTTTTAAGGGTAACTTTTATAAACAAAAGCTACCTTGCAAGCTGTAACAAAAGATTTGCTAAAGAATTATCAAACTTAGTGCAAATAAGAGTTTGCTTAGTATTGGGTATACATTTGGAGTGGATGCTTTGTGTGGGGGACAGGACTCTGAGCTTCTTACATACCAGAACAGTCATTGCTGGCGCAGATAAACTGAAGGAAACTACTCAAATGAACAATGGTTTGTAGGTGCAAGATCTTGACTAAATGTATGGTATGGAATTATTTATTCTTGATTCAGTCAACAAGTCTTTCAATATATCGGAAGTCATGGACTTAAGCTCATTCAAAAAGACTGTCTGGAGCCTTTGCCACATTTTCTTAACATTTATTGCTTTAATTATATATTGAAAACCAATGATGATACCAAGGTGTTTTAACTTTGACTCTTGCATTTCATAATTTACTTATGCAATATTTAGTAATGCCTTGTTACTAAAAGTGCTTTATAATAGTTTTTAGCATCATGAATTCTGTGATGGGATGGAATGATATTAATTCAGAAATCTGAAAAAATGCAAAAGAAGTTTTAAAAAAATAATTGAAGTAAGTGGGTCCACTTATTATAACAGGCCAGATGCCTTATAAAATAAGTAGTCATGGATAACTTAACCTTCCAAAAAAGTCCTTTATAGGAGTTACGTGTAATTATGTTTCTTCTGGGACATTCTGGCTTTTCATCCATACAAGATAGAGTATTTTTATTAAATCTGAAGAAACTGTTCCCAAGTTTAGAAGGGAGCATACCTGTGCAATATTTTGTGTCTTTTCTTTCTGTTAGGTCCCTTAAAAATTAAATCGGAAATCACTTGACCTCTTTCTGTTGATTACCCTTAGTATAGATAATATGTCTGGCAGTACTCATCAGAATGGTATTTGAATATCTCAGGCTTGTGATAATATACTTCATAGTGCGAATGAACGCTCAGTAAGATTTTATCTACCTATTTCCTTTATGTCTGTTCAAAGACCAGGTGGCACTTTTGTGTTTGCTTTGCGTTGGTAGCTTTTCCCCTGTGGTGCTGAGCTAATATGACTCTGAATAGTTGGACTGATAAATTGTTGGTTTATACAGCTTTGAGTTTTATATCCCTGGCAAAGTCATGTTATCTGCAGTCAGGATAGAGACCAGATGGAACTGTCAATTTTTCCTCTTGAAAAATCTTAAACATAATGGTTTTTGCGATGATTACCCATGATAAGGGACTAGGTTCAATAGCCCCAAAAGTTCCTACTCCTTCTGGGTTCCTGAACACACAGTGCTGTTATGTTACTTACTGACTTAAGCTTACTAAGGCCGAGTTCTCCTTTTCCCTAGTTGTTCATACACAAAATTTTCCTTTTTTCTAGTTTGTCTATGTTAATTGATTTTTGTCAGCTTTTATGGCCCTGAATTAATATTTGTTCATAGTTTCCACAGAATTTCTCTACTAGTTGCATGACATTTTTTTTCTGTATCATTGTTACCCAGTAGAAATTCAGACACTGGTAATGTAAAGCATGTGATCAATATCTATTGCAAATTATGCTTTCTCTAGGTGGAAGTTGGTCGTGTTTCAACCCATACTCTAAAAAGCCTGACATCCCTCACAGAGTACACTGTTGCTATTTTCTCCCTGTATGATGATGGACAATCTGAACCACTTACTGGCAGCTTTACCACAAGTAAGTATTGCAGAACTTTTGAGGGCTTTCCAAGAAGAATTTTTATACTCTCTTACTTTACTGGAAAGTAAGACCAGTAACAGCAAGTGTCTTTGGCTGTGAATTCAGATGTATGGAATGCTTTCTGTTATTCTCATTGCAGTTTTCAGCTTCTTTGCTCCCCTATTACGGGGCCAATCGCATCCTTACTCATGGGATTAATCTCTTGACATCATGAAAACATTTGTGTGGATTAAATTCATTTCTTAAGTCTTTCCACAATCAGTCGCTTTAAAGCATCTTTTATTGCAGTTAGGTAGTAAAGCGTTTGTCTCCCCATTTTTCTGAAGCATCATTCAATGTGATGGCATTTGTCTCTCCAGCTGAAGTGAGCTGAATTGTGAATCGTACGTTTAACCAGCGAATGATCTAGGCGATAAACAGTAGAACCTTATATACATACTGAGAAACTGGAAAACTGGAGGAGAAAACAGAATACATTTGAGGCTCCTGTAGTCTGTTTAGAGCAGATATGGTTTCTTTAGCTGTAGTTCTGCAAGTTGTGTATTAAACAAATGTCTGATGACATTTAGCGATGCTTTTGAACATAATGATGGGAAGAGAAGGACTTTGATGGAGGAAAGAGAAACATGAGGTGGAAGAGGAAGGAGAATATACATGTACGGAACAAAAGGAAATGCACTCAGAGACTCTGGAAAGGACAAAGATTGGGACTTTGCTTTGAGGTAGAGGAAAAGAAAAGAGCATGATACAGAGCGCTCCAAGCAAAGGAGACAGAGTGAGGGTTGCATGGAGCTAATCTAGTGGAGAGAGGACAAGGAAGCTTGTCTAGTTGGAGTAGATAAAGAGCATGTATTGTGCATACTCTCATCCCCCCACTACAAAACCACTTCCCTAAGTACAAATAAGTCTACAAAGAATCTGTAGTGTCTTTGTTATCTATCATCTCCCATGTTATACTCTTTGTAACAAACCGCGAGTTTGGTACATGCTTGATGTTGCCATCTATGCAAGTCTCAGAGAATAATTTATTCTCTCTTTTCTTTTGCCTAATATTTTGCAGAAAGAGTTCCAGCTCCCCAGCATTTGGAAATTGATGAAGCATCGACAGATAGTTTTAGGGTCAGCTGGAAGCCTACCTCCTCAGATATTGCTTTTTACAGATTGGCATGGATTCCTTTGGATGGGGGGGATTCTGAAGAGGTAAGTTGCCTTGACTTTCTGAGGGTGCGAGATGGAAGAGAGAATTCCATTCTGAGGACACCTGTGCTGCAACTTTTGCCAATTAAATATAGCCACTTGACTTACGGAAGAATCTGCCCCACTGCAAAGCTCTCTAAGCCAAAATCAAACCAATATTCCAGCTTCTTTTTGAAGAGGAAGGGAGGAAAGAAGAGATGTTTTGTGAATAATCAATCTAATCTGTAATGTGCCAACTGCCACAGAGCTAGTGTTGCTGTTTGATGTTACTTCAGTTTTGAGAGGTTCATGTTCTTCACTTTGCTGTGAAGGTGATGACGGTAGCTGAGCCAGGGCAGCGATATCCTCACATAAGGCTCCACATCTGTCTAATGTGCTGGCCACAGTAAAATTGCCTGTGAAGCCTTAGTTATGTAATGTCACAAAAGGAAAAGTTAAAACATAGTTAATTTATTAGATGTATCCTTTATTCCTCTTTATGGTTCTTTCTCTTTTTCTCCTTCATGCTGTAATTTTTGCTCTATGCCCTTTCAAAATGGCACTTCTCCATAGTGCCATTTTCATCAGTTTGAACTTTTAAATGATTTTTCATGGCTTTAGCTTCTCCTGGTTTATTCTCTTTTTCAAAGTAGAAATAGACACTTTTTCTCCCTTTCCCACATTTCCATTTTTTGTAGTCTGTCTTATTTCCTTTCTCCCTTTCTCCCTCTCTCTCTTTCTCTCTCTCTCTCTTTCCTCATTCTTTTGGCTTCTTTTGTCCTTCTCAATCTTTAATATCTTTCTCAAATATCTTATTCTCTTGGCATCAGCACTGTGAAGAGAAGCCACATCTGCAAACTGTTTATCTGGGTACAGAACTCAGTGTGGGGAAGATGACGTTTCCCACCTGGCTCCAGGTTTCATGGATCATTTTGTCATCCATTAGGGCAGCAAACAATCGTTCCTGCTTAAGTTATGTGGCATTTTCTCTGTAAACTTAGCTTAGCCTGATTCTTTCCTCCCTTTCACCTGGCGAGAAGTAATCATGCAAGAAAGAAAGAAATTACAGGGATGAGCGGGGAAAAAGAAGTAGTTGGTAGATGAGTGAGTGGACACAGGTCACCCCCTAGCATTTTCTCCTGCAGTAGGTGAACTGATTAGTTTCTGTTTAAGTTCCAGTGAGTAGCTGTCAGTGAATCCCTTCAAGCCATGTGCATTTTAAAGTGAGATTTATGATATGTGTTCTTTGAGTGTGAGAATAAATGATCAAGAAATATTTGAACTGTTGAGGTTCCACTTACTCATTGTATTCACTAAGAACTGCTGGAGGCCCTAATATTTTAGTACACTGAAATATTAAAAATACCGGAGCTGCTTTCTTGTTCTCCTTGCATGACCTCTCTAATGGGGTCAGGCCTAGGATAGCACAATACCTCCGGGCTGTTGCCTCTCTAAGCTTCTTTCCCAGCTAAGTGATCAGTCATGCAGAGAAATGACATGCGCTCCCTCCGTCTTTCTCCCAAGACCCAACTTGCCAATTAGCTGAGTGGGGTCAGGGGGTGGTGGTGAGAATGACACCCCTCTCAGCTTACTTCACCCCCACTGCTGATGGGTGAGGAGCGTTTAGTGGGGTGTTAGCACTGAAGAGCCAGAATAAATGTAAGAGTGACCCTTTATTTCTAGGTTATA